>NC_084622.1:5633916-5731416 GCF_033978795.1 Nerophis ophidion
CGATGAGGTGGCGACTTGTCCAGGGTGTAGCCCACCTTCCACCCGATTGTAGCTGAGATAGGCACCAGCGCCCCCCGCAACCCCAAAGGGAAAGAGCGGTAGAAAATGGATGGATGGTTGGCACTTCCTTGGATGTATTAGTGTGAGTCTCACCTGCCCTCCATGACACACCAGCCACAGTAAGGGTCCCTCATATTCACGCATGATTGGCAGTCTTGTTTCTGGAGGCACGTCTCCACGGGCACCTTGGTGATCTGTGGCAACATGACAACATGATTGGAGGGGACGCCTACAATACTTCTGCCTACAGTATTCCTTGACTATTGTACACTGCATATCATCATTTACAGTAAAGTTAATATTCAAAGGGGAACTTGGCCAATACGTCTAATTAACAACCATCAATTATTCAATTAACATCAACCTCAGTCTTCTATCATTGCTGGGTGCCTACTCTGCAAATGCAATAGATTGCTCAGATTTTCTCTTCCTGAAAGCGTCAATGACCAAAATTACTATTCAATTTGCCATTGAAAGAATACTGTACATACTTTTCATAAAAAAAGCTACACATACACCATATTTTTCGGACTATAACGTGCAATTAAAATCCTTTCATTTTCTCAAAACTCAACAGTTTGCCTTATAACCTTATGGAAGGAATAATTTTGGTTGTATTTACCGACCTTGAAGCTATTTTTTTTGGTACATGGTGAAATGCTAAGTGTCACCAGTAGATGGTAGTCACACATAAGAGATAAGTGTAGACTGCAATATGATGGCAGTTACACGTAAGCGATACGTGTAGACTGCAATATGACTCAAGTAAACGAAATATAGAACATTGCACAAATGGCTCAAAAATCCATCAAAATGTTTTAGTACGACTTTGGCAAGCTATGAAGCCGCACCGCTTGATGGATTGTACTGTGCTTTAACATAGGAATAGTATTATGGTTTGTGTATAAGGTAAGACATTATCTGGTGTTTTGTTTCGCAATATTATGAAAAAGCAACTTTTCTTATCTTCTGGTACCTGCTGATCTATATTTGGGATCTGCATAAATCCAGAAAATGTGCGCGCATCCGCCTTTGTAGTCCGTGTCGATGAGCTTTTTCTTTATCTTATTTTTATGGGACATTCATCCTCCACTGTTGCCATTTCTAATATAAAGTAGCATAAAGTTTTTACTTTACAGTGAACTTGCCATGAAAGCACTAAAACATACCGGTGTAGTGAGTTTACATTATTCACCTAAGGAACTTTAGTTATTAGAGACTTCTGGTCAGAAATTTTTTCATGGGACACATTTCCGGTGATGTTGTTGCATTAATGAGTCACGGATGAGGAGATTCTGCTCTGTTATTGATTAAAATAAAGAGTGAATGTCATTAAAAGAGCTAGCTCCATCTATTGACATTTCTTCCACTCCCGTCCTTGCACGCTACACCGCTACAACAAAGATGACGGAGAAAAGACGCTGCCGAAGGTGAACCATATAAATAAGACCACCCACAAAACCGCGCGTCCTGAAGCGACTGTCAGAAAGCGATTTGAAGATGATCTGTAAAACACAATTTATGCAACATTTTGACCAAAGAACCACCATTACATGTTATGTAGACCACAAGGAAGTGTTCAACATTTGGAAAAAAAAAATCATAACATGACCCCTTTAATGCGCAATGTAATCCGGTGTGCCTTTTATATGAAAATAGACCCACTTATTGGCAGTGCGCCTTATAATCCGGTGCGCTTTATAATCCGGTGCGGTTTATGGTCCGGATTAATTACACTATAGCATTTCGATTAATCGCAGTAACTGGACTTAAACAATTTAAATTAACTTTAAAAAGACCCCAATATTTTGACACAAATTGAGTTGAAATTGAATTCATATCATTTGTTCAAACCCATTTTTATCTAAAGTGGATTTTGAAACAAAATTTGCCAAAGAGTACGCGGGTCAGAAGTCCTTACTCATCTTTGCACTGACATAACCATCCGTGGTTAAGGTCAAAGAGGATGTGGGGTTAAAATACATTTTGCGATCAATCTGAGTTTATACATGATTAATGTGATCATTTGTTGTTAATAATCGCACAAGTTAATACGTTAACTTTGACAGCCCTAGAAAATATATATAAGTAAATGCACAATGGGGGTATAAAAATAAAAGACATTAAACATATATTTTTTTATTCTACATTTAATACATTTTATTTATTTAAAATGTTGTTTGTTATTTCAAAAACTATTTGTGCCTATTTTTTTTATTTTAAATGAGAAATATTGAACATACATTTTAATTTTTTATGTTAAATACTATATATATATATATATATATATATATATATGTGTCTTATATTATATATATATGTATAAATTCACACGCAGACATGTTTTCATGTTTTATATATAGATGTATGTATATACACACATATGTACATGTATACATTTATAGATTATATGTACTGTATATAAATATACTTATATACATACAGTATATACACATACATATTTAAATACCGTATATTTCGGACTATAAGTCGCAGTTTTTTTCATAGTTTGGCCGGGGGTGCGACATATACTCCTGTGTGTGAAATTATTAACACATTACTGTAAAATATCAAATAATATTATTTATCTCATTCGCAAAAGAGACCAAGAAAATGTCAGCAATCATCACACACACGTCAACCAATTAGAATTCGGCGGGGGAGGGTCATTGCAGAAGTGCATTGTGGGTCATGGAATGCTAACTGCTATATGCTACTGCACTAGCTATTAAAATGGATCATTTCATCGTTGGCGGTAACTCATTAAAACTGAGAAGGGCTGAACAAAAATTGGACCGAAAAGGAAATCATGTACTGCAGATTGCAAGCTGGACGTAGTGAAATATGCAACAGAAAACAACAAGAGAAAGCGGCGCATACCTTTGGAGTTGGCAGAGTTGTTTAGAAGCGACATTGAAGAAGAAGATGACATCGGATTTATCGATTAGGAGTGACAGATTGTTTGGTAAACGTATAGCATGTTCTATATGTTATAGTTATTTGAATGACTCTTACCATAATATGTTAGGTTAACATAGCAGGCACCTTCTCAGTTGGTTATTTATGCCTCATATAATGTACATTTATCCAGCTTGTTGTTCACTATTCTTTATCTATTTTAAATTGCCTTTCAAATGTCTATTGTTGGTGTTGGATTTTATCAAATAAATTTCCCCCAAAAATGCGACTTATACTCCAGTGCTACATATATATGTTTTTTTCCTTCTTTATTATGCATTTTCGGCCGGTGCGACGTATACTCCGGAGGGATTTATACTCCGAAAAATACGGCGTACACATATATAGACTATATATGTATATATACAGGGTGATTCAAAAAGAATACGCCAAAATAATCAGTCAATATTTAAAAAATCAAAAACACTAGAAAACCCAGTTTTAACACGTGTTGTACATAACTTGCAGTATTTATTTCATGCTTTTCAACAGCACGGATAACATTAAGACGATAAGAGAATTCCCCCCAAACGTGCCCCAGGACGTCGCGATCCACCATGTTGATTGCTGCTGTTGTTCAATCTTTCATGTCATCGATATTTGCTGGCAACGTTAGAAGATAAACCTTGTCTTGAACATACCCTCACAGAAAAAAATCACACACAGTTAGGTCCGGGCATCTGTCAGTCTTGGCCTATTCTTTTTTAATCACCCTGTATACACATACATACATACTTACATATATACATACAGTATATCTTTCTTTATTGGTTATTTAAAAGAAATGCTGTTTTTTATTTATACATCATCCAAATTAGTGTTTTGTTTGATTTTTTATTTATTTTGCTAGAAATAAAATAACTCAAATAATGTCAATTTTCATAATAGATTTTTTGACATGTTTGATTGTCTTATAAAGTCATTTGAACACCCACTACTTTGACAATACAAGGGGACCACATGTGGTCCCTTATCTGACAAGCCTGATGCATTTTTCATGCACACTTAGTCTTTATGGAGTACCTTTTGTGTTTTTCTCCACCATACCTTGCCCGCACTGTTAAAATCCCAACGCTGCTATGAAGATGACGGGGATTTAGAGACAATTTATGAGCAGTCGATTATCAGCAGACGGGCACATGAAAATAGTTTGTCTGGCTCTTTCCTTCTTGGCAAACACATCATTCCCAGCCCTCAAGAGAGAGAGAGAAGGTTTTTAGAATTAATTTTTTCGTGTCCATTACGTTTTCCTCCAAGATAATGCAGGAGTTGGCCTTGAATGCGATGCAATAACATCACCATAATGAGCGGGTGGAGGTTGGTGTGTGCACGCCTCCAGTATGTGCACATATAGCTTATCTGCTTAAACTTCCAAGCAGATACATTATAAATGTGGTAACTGTTCAATTTAATGCAAGTTGCATCTCCAATTGGCTTCTGCCAAGGTCTACATGTAACAACAAAACAAAACAAAAAACAGCTTGTTACTGCATACTGCATGTTTTTCTTTTGCAAACATCCTTTCGCCTTCCCCGGACCTACAAATTACCACCCACGAGTTTGATCCATACTGAAATTGAAGGCAAACTCTACAAGAAGACTCATTAACAACCGAGTAAATAAAAAGACAATGTTTTTTTTTCTACACTCAAAAAAAGACAACGTTAGCAACACTAGCAAAACTATGTGAGCCACAGTGCTAACATTACACGCCCTTGTTAACATGCCAGCTTTGTTTGAATTTGTGTAGAGAAGTATGTTTTTTTTGTGTTTCTTTATTTTTTACCAATTTATTCTCCATGAAGTGGTGTGGGTGTGTGTGTGTGTGTGTGTGTGTGTGTGTGCGTGTGTGTGTGTGTGTGTGTGTGTGTGTGTGTGTGTGTGCATGAGGCAGGTTAGTAGGATCTGTGCACCTTCGTACTTCCTGAGAGATTGTTTCGCAGACTTCAACAGGACTATTTTGTTTAACCTGACAAAATAAATAGACCAAAACAAATGTCCACTGGAGCGGACCCTGGTTCTCTCTGGGATTTTGTTGTCTTGTATTGTTTGGGAAGTCTGTTTCAGATGCATTAGCAGACATTAATTTCCTATCCAGTTTGTTTTACCCAGCCCTGATTCGGACCAGAGGTCTTCGGATTCCATGCATTTTTTTTCTGTATCCATCCATCCATTTCCTACCGCTTGTCCCTCTAGGGCAGGGGTCGGCAACCCGCGGCTCCGGGGCCGCATGCGGCTCTTTAATCACTCTGATGTGGCTCAGCTGCATACTTGCCGACTCCCCAGATTTTCCAGGAGGTTTCCGGACTTTAGTGCCTCTCCCAGAAACCTCCCGAAGATAATGTTCTCAGATTTGCACCCGGACAACAATATTAAGGGCGTGCCGTGATGGCAATGCCTTTACCGTCCTTTAGAACAGTGGTCCCCAAACACCGGGCCGCAGAAGAATCACAACATACACTTCCAATTAGTGCATCGACCACAAAAACCTCCCTTCTTCATGACAAAGAAAAAAAAAAAAAGATCCCCCCTCCTCCCCCTACCCCCCGGGACAAATTATATAGCGTTGACCGGTCCGCGGATACAAAAAGTTTGGGGACCACTGCTTTAGAACATGTCGTCGAGTCCGCTTTTATACCATGCTATCTGAGTGCCGGCCGGTCACATGTAGTGTGCGGCTACCGTCAAAACGCCTGAGTGACTGCAAGGAATACTTGCTCAACAGCCATACAGGTTACAATGAGGGTTGTGATATAAACAACTTTAGCACTCTTACAAATATGCGCCACACTGTGAACCCACACCAAACAAGAATGACAAACACGTTTCGAGAGAACATCCACACTGTAACACAACATAAACAAATACCCAGAATCCCATGCATCCCAAACTCTTCCGGGCTACATTATACACCCCCACTACCACCAACCCCCCGCCCCTCCTCCGTGCGACGGTTGGGGGCGGGGTTTTGTGGTAACGGGGTTTGGTGGTAGCGGGGTGTATAATGTAGCCTGGAAGAGTTAGGGATGCATGGGATTTGGGGTATTTGTTCTGTTTTGTTTATGTTGTGTTACGGTGCGGATGTTCTGCCGAAATGTGTTTGTCATTCTTGTTTGGTGCGGGTTCATAGTGTGGCGCATATTAGTGTTAAAGTTGTTTAAACGGGCACCCTCAGTGTGACCTGTATGGCTGTTGAACAAGAATCCCTTGCAGTCACTCACGTGTGTCTGCTGAAGTCACTTACAACATGAAAATGGGTTGGCAAGCTGATTGTTATGGTTATAGAGGGCGCCAAGAGCATTGCCATCAAAGCTCGCTCATATTAATGTTGTTTTGTGTGAAAATCAGCAGACGTTCGAGAGAATTGATGTTGTCAAGCGGCATTCAAATAAAACTCGCGAGTCGCACCAATATTACATTTTCATATTAAGGTGTGGGCCGCGTGTCTGAGACCCCTGGTTTATACATAGCACAAACAAACAAAAACTTTGTACGCTGTGTTATTTCATTTTAAATTTCAAAAGAGTTTTGTGGCTCCCATTGTTTTCTTTATTTTGTGAATTGGGTCAAAATGGCTCTTTGAGTGGTAAAGGTTGCCGACCCTTGCTCTAGGGGTTGTGAGCTGTATCCGATTTGTGACCCAAGTGATAAAAAATATCGGCATTGTGTCACTAGAAAGTAGCGGTGATGAAAACTGGACACATTTTTAGAGTCAATTTACAGTATACATACCTTTCACATTTGAATCGATACGACACCAATTGGTGTGTGTTCATGTGGTAATACATGTTCAATATTCAATAATAAAATCGAATTTTTCATTTAAAAATCAAGACTGAGTTGATAATAATTGTGCTGTCCATTTTTTTTTTTATCGTGATTTCCTACACTTTGGAGTCTCATTTGTAAGTATTGAGTTTGAGTTTATTTCGAACATGCAAGCCTACAACATGATACACCACAATTTGGAGTTTCTCTTTTCAACATGTTTGAAAAGGAGTAGGAAGAAGCATAAATGACTTAATCCTATCCCCTTTCTTTTACATAACAGTTGCTAAAACTTTTGTTCACTTCCTGTTCTAAATGTATTCACAATATACTCCATAAGTAATCACAATAAAAATAAATGAATAAATAATACTCGGTGAAGTAAGTTACATTTCGTATGGTGAGATGAGTAAGAATATTTTGAAAATTAATGGATAGATGAAATAAATTCAGAATATTTATCACGTTTTTTTTTCTTTGTACTTTGTAAACACTTTAGGTTTGAAGAGTTTCTTGAAGTGGCTCATATTAGTAAATTGTTTGATTGCTTTGCTTAATCTATTCCATAATTTTATCCCACATACAGATATACTGCAAGTATTGTCTCGTAGACTTTACAAGCGATTGCAATTCCAAGACGTTAGATGGCAGTAGTGTATAGACTACAGCGAGGAAGTAGTTTTTGCCATTAAACTGAATCTCGGCACCCAAAAAAGTGTTTATAGTGTAAATACTGTACTTATTAAACACCAGCTGTTTAGTTGTAACGTGAACCTTATTTGGAGTTTCCATTACTACATTTGGAGGTCTTGAAATCGCGACGTTGAGTCGCCATTGCTAATCAGTAGCGTGTTAACTGCTAATCCAATGTAAATTAGCACATTTTGAAGAGTGGAGTCTTACTCCACGTTCGATAAATAGAAATACCCTATTTTCTGGACCGTAGGGCGCACCGGATTATAAGGCGCAATGTCGATGAGCGGGTCTGGTCAGGTCTGTTTTCATACAAAAAGGCGCATTAAAGGGGTCATATTTTAGGATATTTTTTTCTAAATTGAAAACACTTCCTTGTGGTCTACATAACATGTAATGGTGGTTCTTTGGTCAAAATGTTGCATGGATTATGTTTTACAGATCATCTTCAAGTGGCTTTCTCACAGTCGCTCTAAGATGTGCCGTTTTGTGAGCGGTCTTATTTACGAGGAAAACCGTCTGACCAGAACTCTCTAATAACTAAAGTTCCTTGGGTAAATAATGTATACTCACTTTACCGGTGTGTTTTAGCGCTTTCATGGCGAGTTTACTGACAGATATAAGTAAGAACTTTAAACTATTTTATACAAACCCCATTTCTATATTAGTTGGGAAATTGTATTAGATGTAAATATAAACGGAATACAATGATTTGCAAATAATTTTCAACCAATATTCAGTTGAATATGGTACAAAGACAACATATTTGATGTTCAAACTGATAAACATTTTTTTTTGCAAATAATCATTAACTTATGAATTTGATGCCAGCAACACGTGACAAGGAAGTTGGGAAATGTGGAAATAAACACTGATTCGTGAAGTATATTTATATAGCGCTTTTCTCTAGTGACTCAAAGCGCTTTACATAGTGAAACCCAATATCTAATTTTTACATTTAAACCAGTGTGGGTGGCACTGGGAGCAGGTGGGTAAAGTGTCTTGCCCAAGGACACAACGGCAGTTAAAGTGTAGGAATGCTCATCAAACACTTTTTTGGAACATCCCACAAGTGTGCAGGCTAATTGGCAACAGGTGGGTGCCATGATTGGGTATAAAAACAGCTTCCCAAAAAATGCTCAATCTTTCACAAGAAAGGATGGGGTGAGGTACACCCCTTTGTCCACAACTGCGTGAGCAAATAGTCAAACAGTTTAAGAACAATGTTTCTCAAAGTGCAATTGCAAAAAATTTAGGGATTTCAACATCTACAGTCCATAATATCATCAAAAAGTTGAGAGAATCTGGAGAAATCACTCCACGTAAGCGGTATGGCCGGAAACCAACATCGAATGACTGTGACCTTCGTTCCCACAGACAGCACTGCATCAAAAACCGACATCAATCTCTAAAGGCAATCACCACATGGGCTCAAGAACACTTCAGAAAACCACTGTCAGTAACTGCAGTTGGTCGCCACATCTGTAAGTGCAAGTTGAAGCTCTATTATGCAAAGCAAAAGCCATTTATCAACAACATCCAGAAACGCCGCCGGCTTCCCTGTGCCCGAGATCATCTAAGATGGACTGATGCAAAGTGGAAAAGTGTTCTGTGGTCTGACGAGTCCACATTTCAAATTGTTTTTGAATATATTCGACATCGTGTCATCCGGACCAAAGAGGAAGCGAACCATCCAGACTGTTATCGACGCAAAGTTCAAAAGCCAGCATCTGTGATGGGATGAGGGTGTATTAGTGCCCAAGGCATAGGTAATTTTCAACCAATATTCAGTTGAATATGGTACAAAGACAACATATTTGATGTTCAAACTGATAAACATTTTTTTTTTGCAAATAATCATTAACTTATGAATTTGATGCCAGCAACACGTGACAAGGAAGTTGGGAAATGTGGAAATAAACACTGATTCGTGAAGTATATTTATATAGCGCTTTTCTCTAGTGACTCAAAGCGCTTTACATAGTGAAACCCAATATCTAATTTTTACATTTAAACCAGTGTGGGTGGCACTGGGAGCAGGTGGGTAAAGTGTCTTGCCCAAGGACACAACGGCAGTTAAAGTGTAGGAATGCTCATCAAACACTTATTTGGAACATCCCACAAGTGTGCAGGCTAATTGGCAACAGGTGGGTGCCATGATTGGGTATAAAAACAGCTTCCCAAAAAATGCTCAGTCTTTCACAAGAAAGGATGGGGCGAGGTACACCCCTTTGTCCACAACTGCGTGAGCAAATAGTCAAACAGTTTAAGAACAATGTTTCTCAAAGTGCAATTGCAAAAAATTTAGGGATTTCAACATCTACAGTCCATAATATCATCAAAAAGTTAAGAGAATCTGGAGAAATCACTCCACGTAAGCGGTATGGCCGGAAACCAACATCGAATGACTGTGACCTTCGTTCCCACAGACAGCACTGCATCAAAAACCGACATCAATCTCTAAAGGCAATCACCACATGGGCTCAAGAACACTTCAGAAAACCACTGTCAGTAACTGCAGTTGGTCGCCACATCTGTAAGTGCAAGTTGAAGCTCTATTATGCAAAGCAAAAGCCATTTATCAACAACATCCAGAAACGCCGCCGGCTTCCCTGTGCCCGAGATCATCTAAGATGGACTGATGCAAAGTGGAATAGTGTTCTGTGGTCTGACGAGTCCACATTTCAAATTGTTTTTGAATATATTCGACATCGTGTCATCCGGACCAAAGGGGAAGCGAACCATCCAGACTGTTATCGACGCAAAGTTCAAAAGCCAGCATCTGTGATGGTATGGGGGTGTATTAGTGCCCAAGGCATAGGTAACTTACACATCTGTGAAGGCACCATTAATGCTGAAAGGTACATACAGGTTTTGGAACAACATATGCTGCCATCCAAGCACAGTCTTTTTCACGGACGCCCCTGCTTATTTCAGCAAGACAATGCCAAGCCACATTCAGCACGTGTTATAAAAGAGTGGCTTCGTAAAAAAAGAGTGCGATTACTTTCCTGGCCCGACCCGTCTCCCATCAAAAATGTGTGGCGCATTACGCATTATGAAGCGTAAAATACGACAGCGGAGACCCCGGACCGTTGAATGACTGAAGCTCTTCATAAAACAAGAATGGGAAAGAATTCCACTTTCAAAGCTTCAACAATTAGTTTCCTCAGTTCCCAAACGTTTATTGAGTGTTGTTAAAAGAAAAGGTGATGTAACACAGTGGTGAACATGCCCTTTCCCAACTACTTTGGCACGTGTTGCAGCCATGAAATACTAAGTTAATTATTATTGGCAAAAAAATAAAACATTTATGAATTTGAACATCAAATGTCTTGTGTTTGTAGTGCATTCAATTGAATATGGGTTGAAAAGGATGTGCAAATCATTGTATTCCGTTTATATTTACATCCAACACAATTTCCCAACTCATATGGAAACGGGGTTTGTATTAGAAAAGGCAACAGCGGAGGATAAATGTCCCATAACAAGAAGATAGAGAAAAACAATAAACTTATCGATTACGATGTCATCACAGACTACAAAGGCGGACGCGCACACATTTTTAGGACTTATGCAGTTCTCAAATACAGATCAGCAGGTACCAGAAGGTAAGAAAAGTTAATTTTGCATAATATTGCGAAAGAAAACGCCAGATAATATGTCTTATCTTATACACACAACATAATACTTGTATGTTAAAGCACAGTACAATCCATCAAGCGGTGCGACTTCATAGCTTACCAAAGTCTTACTAAAACATTTTGATAGAGTTTTGAGCGCCATGTGTAATGTTCTATATTTTCAATGGAACATTTAAAATGGTGGTGTTTACTTGAATCATATTGCAGTCTACATGTATCTCTTATGTGTGACTGCCATCATATTGCAGTCTACACGTATCTCTTATGTGTGACTGCCATCATATTGCAGTCTACACATGTCTCTTATGTGTGACTGCCATCTACTGGTCACAAATGTCAATACACCATGTACCAAATAAATTAGCTTCAATGTAGGTAAACACAACCAGAATTACTCCATATATTAGGCGCACCGGGTAATAAGGCGCCCTGTCGAGTTTTGAGAAAATGAAAGGATTGTAAGTGTACCTTTTAGTCTGAAAAAACGGTAATATAAATAGTACACATTCCTACATACAGTACAGCATCAGTAATGACAACACTCACCTTTTTTTCAGTGGTGATGTACAGGTGGCTGTGGTCCATGTCGAAGAAAAGGTTCTTGTTGACCTTCTCTCCCAAGGTGTCACCAGGAGCCTTGCCGTACACATATGGCTGGGATGTCAGGTGTACCTGCAAAACAACAGTGTCATCAGATCGCCTCAAAGTTAACCTGAAAGCAGGGAATTTTTAAAGTGCTAATCACATGATTAAAGTACAGTGTTTTATTTTCCTATATCTAAGCACAGTGTTACTGTTCAAACTGTGTAAAACATTTCACTAGCCAAAAATATTAAATAAACTTTTTAAATAAAACAACTGCTTTGTTTTTAATGACTACTTTGTAGCCTTTATTTAAAGGCCTACTGAAACCCACTACTACCCACCACGCAGTCTGATAGTTTATATATCAATGATGAAATATTAACATTGCAACACATGCCAATACGGCCTTTTTAGTTTACTAAATTGCAATTTTAAATTTCCCGGGAGTTTCGTCTTAAAAACGTCGTGCAATGATGACGTGTACGCAAGACGTCACGGGGTTTTAGGAAGTATGAGCGCTACGCACACACACAGGTAAAAGTCATCTGCTTTAACGGCATAATTACACAGTATTTTGGAGAACTGTGTGGCTGAATCTTTTGCAATTTGTTTAATTAATATTGGAGATATCAAAGTAGCAAGATGGAGTTGGGAAGCTTTAGCCGTTAGCCACACAAACACACGGTGATTGCTTGTTTAAAATTCACGGAGTTGAAACTTTCCTATGGATCACAGCGGACATGGATCCCGACCACTTGTCAACCAGCAGGTTTCGGTGAGAAAATTGTGGTTAAAAAGTCGCTTCTTACCGGAGATCAGCTGAGCTTGCGCCTCCCGTACAGCTGCCGTCGACTTCCCCGAGACACTGTGCGTCAACAACCCAGCCGTGGACGTACACTTCCGACTATCAGGTACTGTTAAACTCACTAAAACACTAGCAACACAATAGAAAGATAAGGTATTTTCCAGAATTATTCTCGTAAATGTCACTAAAAACATAGGAATCCGTCTCAATGCAACGCGATTGCATTCAAGTTTTTTTTTTTCCCTTCTAGTCCGTCGCTATCAATATCCTCAAACACGAATCTTTCATCCTCGCTCAAATTAATGAGAAAATTGTCGTTTTCTCGGTCCGAATAGCACTTTTTGTTGGAGGCTCCCATTATAAACAATGTGAATATGTGAGAAGCCCTCAACGGGTGACGTCATCGTATGCGACTTCCGGTAGAAGCAGGGATTTTCTCCAGTTGCGAACTTTATCGTGGATGTTCTCTACTAAATCCTTTCAGGAAAAATATGGCAATATCGCGAAATGATCAAGTATGACACATAGAATGGACCTGCTATCCCCGTTTAAATAAGAAAATCTCATTTCAGTAGGCCTTTAAATATTGTTACTTGGCGAGCCAAGTTTTTTCTGAGGTGTTACTGGATGAAAAAAGTTTGACAACCACTGCCCTAAAGGTTCTAAATTTGTAGTGAAACTCCACCTTGAAGACTTCTCCCTGGTTGTTCCCCAAGAAGGCAACGGTGTGATCGTTCTCCACGGCGATGGCCACGGCGGTCAGAAGGCCGGGCTTGGTCAATGCCGCGTTGGACTTCAAGGCGAATCTGGGCTTGCTGGCCAAAGGCGTGGGCAGGAAGTCACCGCCGCACTTGTACTGTTCTAACGTGTCTTTCTGTAGATCAAAAAAAATACTGTAGGCTGAAGCAATGCAAAACACAGTCCAAACACACACAATCGTGCATTACTACTTTATCACATGAATTTTTCCAGACTTGTTTTTGGAAAATCCTATTTTATTGAAATTGTATTAAAGCGGCTGTATGTCATGGCTAGGTAGATGCCTAGACGGCGTTCAAAAGAGCCCAGATCAAACATTAAAACTAATCAAATCTAACATTTTATCTGACAAATACAGAAGTTCTACAAAGTTTAACTTCTGAAAGTGATAAATATTAGGGGTGTCACTAGAGCTGGGCGATACAGCCAAAAATGATCAATGGTAAATGGGTTATACATGTATAGCGCTTTTCTACCTTCAAGGTACTCAAAGCGCCTTGACACCATTTCCACATTCACTCATTCACACACACCTTCCACAAACTGATGGCGAGAGCTGCCATGCAAGGCGCTAACCACGACCCATCAGGAGGAAAGGTGAAGTGTCTTGCTCAAGGACACAACAGACGTGACTAGGTTGGTAGAAGCTGGGGATCAAACCAGGAACCCCAGGGTGCTCAAAGCCTGCGCCCCACAGCTGTGTGGTGTGCTCCAGCACATCTTCAACATGAGCCTTAGACTGTAGAAAGTCCCCACACAGTGGAAAACCTCATGCGTGGTCCCCACCCCCAAGTGCACGCGACCCAGCACGTCAAGGGACTACAGGCCGGTGGCGCTAACCTCCCATATCATGAAGACCATGGAGAGGTTGGTCCTGGAACAACTCCGCCCTACAGTCAAGCCCCACCCGGACCCACTCCAATTCGCCTACCAGCCACGACTGGGAGTGGAGGATGCAGTCATCTACCTGCTGAACCGAGACCACACCCACCTGGACAACCTTGCGAGCAGTGTGAGGGTCAGGTTTTTTGACTTCTCCAGTGCTTTCAATACTGTACGGCCTGGGCTACTGGGTGTGAAGTCGGAGAAGATGCAGGTGGAGGCCCCCTTGGTGTCCTGGGTTGTAGATTACCTGACTGACAGACCACAGTATGTGCGACCGCAGGACTGTGTGTCTGACAGGCTGGTCAGCAACAACGGGGCCCCGCAGGGTACAGTCCTCTCCCCCTTCCTCTTTACCATGTACACCACCGATTTCCACTATCAGTTAGAGTCATGCCACCTTCAGAAGTTTTCTGATGACTCTGCGATACTGAGGTGTATTGAGGATAGTGATGATGAGGAATACAGGACACTGGTGGAGGACTTTGTCACATGGTGTGGAAAGAACCACCTCCGGCTCAATGTGACGAAGACCAAGGAGTGGGTTGTGGACCTGGGAAGGAGGAGGAGTACTCCGGCGACCCCTGTTTCCATCAGGGGGGTCGATGTGGACATGGTTGAGGATTATAAATATATCGACAACAAGCTGAATGGGTCAAAACACGCTGAGGCCCTCTACAAGAAGGGACAGAGCCGCCTCTACTTCCTCAGGAGGCTAGGATTCTTCAACGTCTGTACAAAGATGTTGAATATGTTCTACGGGTCGGTGGTGGCGGGCGCCTTCTTGTATGCCGTGGCCTGCTGGGGCAGTGGGCTGATAGCGAGGGACACATACAGACTGGACAAGTTGGTAGAGAAGGCCAGTAACGTGGTGGGAGTGGAGCTAGACTCTCTGGTGGTGGCGTCAGAGAGAAGAAGTCTAGCAAAACTCTTAGCCATTATAGACAACACCTCCCACCCACTACACTCGGACCTTGCAGAGAGAATGATCACGTTCAGTGGAAGGCTCAGACTCCCAAAATGTAACACGGAACGACACAGGAGGTCCTTCATACCGACAGCCATCAGACTGTATAATGCATATGTTCCTCTTGACTGCACTTAACTGTAGAATATATGTAGAATATATTTATATTATTCATATATTATAAATATAATATATGTTATATATTATTTATTATTATTATTGTCTAACTGTGGTGCTGAATTTCCCCCAGGGATGAATAAAGTACTTTCTATTCTATTGTAAACCATAGAGGGCGCCACTAATGGCATCTGCAAATGCTCCATTGAACTCATTTTTTTAGATTCAGCTCAATTCTATCAATACAAATTCTTCAAAGGAGACTTACAGCAATTTTCGATGTGCAGAATTCCGCCGTTTTGGTGGAGTATGGGATGTCAACGACGGGGAAGCCTGAAATCTTCCCAGAGTCGCTGTAGCAGGCGGTGATGATGTCCACCAGTCGCTCGTTAATGGCGCTGAGCGTGTACATGCACAGAGCCGACTCGCTGTGCTCGTCCTCGGAGCTGGCCACCAGAAAAAGAACTTTATTCCCCGGGTGCACCTTCTCGTACACCCCAGACTCTGTCATGACCCGACTCAGCTCTTTCCCGGGCGACGCCACGTAGGCGGCGTGCACTTTGCTATATCGGTTATCTTGGCCGCATTTAAGCTGCAGCTCCGTGTGCGAGTACAGATGGTGGTCATTCTCGCACAGACGGGACACGAAGGTCAGGTTCTTGTTGTCGTTGCCGTCCAGAGTCCTTGAGAAGACGAAGTAAACGAAGCCGTCAGCGGAGAAGGCGTGCCTGAAGTCATGTAGGTACCTCGGACCGAAGGGCATGGACTGAATGGTGGAGGCCTCAATGATGCTTTCAAACACTACCCAATCCCGGAAGTCCTGCAGAATCCTTGTGGTGATGATCTTGGTGCTGTCCTGGCTGCCGTAGCCTTTCCCCACCAGGAACACGTCCAACTTGTGTTGCTCTTTGATGAAGGTGGACATGACGCCCACCACGTTGACGTTGTCCTCGATGCTGGCCACGTAAGTCCTCTCGCCCTTGTTGTCGCTGTAGTAGAGCTGCTGCTCCACATTGGACAGGTTCTGTAAGGAGCAGATGCCCCTGTAGCGGCTCCCGCACACGATGAGGGAACCGTTGGACGGGTGGACCAGCAGCAGCTTGTTAATGTTTGGCATCAGCTTTGTGTCCTGGCAGGCCGAAGCCGGTGGCGTGCACGTCCTGGCATCCTTTTTGGGACCGGTCTCCGCCCGGGCTTCCAGCCGCAGAGACGGCCCCAGTTGGTAGATGGTGTTGACGGCTCCGGCGTACACGCGGCCCGTGCGTGGGTCCTGGACCACGTTGTTGATGGGGGTCTCTGAGGGGAACTCTGGGAAGGCATTGCTGGCCTCTTGGGCTCCGGAGGTCCACTGGCAGGCAAGGAAGAGAAGCAGGGAAACCCAGCTGGCCATCTCTGCACAAAAAGACAAGGAATACGTCATAACCCTTCAAATCAAATATATACAAACTGCTGTAGAATTATCATATTTCTCCACCATTCAATTGAAATGATTTCCTTTGAATACGTTTCTGTCCTGATGTGAATTGTTACCTGCGTTTTACAGTGTGAAATGTCGAATTAACACCAGGACAACAAATGTGTGCAGTTAAAAACTATTTCTTTTTTTTTTTTTTTTAATAGTATATCTTGTAAAACTGGTTCAGCTTTTATTTGTGTAGCAGATTTGTTTACAAAACTCAGAATTTTGTATTGATCTTTTACTGTATACTGTAGTATTTGTTTTTATTTGTAGACCCAGAGATAACATGATAATAATGATTGGCAGCAACATTGATTTTGATGCAATATGTTCTTTTCTACAGCAAGGCTCGGGGGACACATTTGGTTAAAAGATTTTGCCGAGGGCCGGGCTATCTATTTGTGAGTCTGTACACACACACACACACACACACACACACACACACACACACACACACACACACACACACACACACACACACACACACACACAATATATATATAGATATATACATACATATATATATACATACATATATATATATATATATATATATATATATATATATATATATATATATATATATGTGTGTGTGTGTGTATATGGATATATATATATATATATATATATATATATATATATATATATATATATATATATATGTGTGTGTGTGTATATGGATATATTATATATATGTATGTATATATATATATGTTTTATATATACGGTTTGTGCAGCCCTTTGAGACACTAGTTATTTATATAATAATAAATAAATTATAAATGGGTTGTACTTGTATAGCGCTTTTCTACCTTCAAGGTACTCAAAGCGCTTTGACACTACTTCCACATTTACCCATTCACACACTGATGGAGGGAGCTGCCAGAGAGTCAATTATTTATTCAGGCTTTCATTCATCTGTAATCATTAAGGTATTGCTTAGTCCTGTCTTGCCACTCTGCCACTGCACCACGCCGTCCCTATATATACAGTATATAGTATATATATATATATATATATATATATATATATATATATATATATATATATATATATATATATATATATATATATATGTGTGTGTGTGTGATTATATATGTATGTATTATATATATACATATATACACCTATATACACATATATGTATGTATATAAATATATATATACACATATATATATATATTTATATATATACATATATATACACACACACATAGTGAGTATATACTTACATATAGATATATAGAGTCAATTATTTATTCAGGCTTTCATTCATCTGTAATCATTAAGGTATTGCTTAGTCCTGTCTTGCCACTCTGCCACTGCACCACGCCGTCCCTATATATACAGTATATGTGTGTGTGTGTATGTGTATATATATATATATATATATATATATATATATGTCTGTGTGTGTGATTATATATGTATGTATTATATATATACATATATACACCTATATATACATATATAATATATACATATATACACATATATGTATGTATATAAATATATATATATATACACATCTATATATATACATATATATACACACACACATAGTGAGTATATACTTACATATAAATATATTTGCATATAAATATATTTATGTATATATATATATATATATATATATATATATATATATATATATATATTTATTACAGGCCAAAAGTTTGGACACACCTTCTCATTTCAACCCGTTTTCTTTATTTTCATGACTATTTACATTGTGGATTGTCGCTGAAGGCATCAAAACTATGACACCTGTAAAGTGAAAAACATGAGAGAATGCCAAGAGTGTGCAAAACAGTAATCAGAGCAAAGGGTGGCTATTTTGAAGAAACTACAATATAAAACATGTTTTCAGTTATTTCACCTTGAGACTGTTTACTTACTTACAAAGTAAACATATCAGCTTTCACAATGCACTGTCAATAAAATCATTATTCTGCCCTTGCAACTTGTTTCTAGCGTGTGCAGCTAGACAGATAGTGAACAGCATGAAAAACAGAGGCTAAGTTTTGTTGATGATCGTAATATTTTTAGTCCTTTTATTTTTGTTTATACATCTTCATTTATTTACGTTTGTAAGACTGAAAATATAAACATTACATAAGTATGTCCATCGTGTCTTTTACATACATAAAATAGAAGATGTAGTGAAAACAGGCTCGACTATTGCAACGCACTTCTTGTCAGGATCCCCAGCAAGAACATCCAGAAGCTGCAGTACAAACAAAATAGTGCTGCAAGGATCCTGATGAGAGTGCGGAAACATGACCACATCACACCAACTCTCAAATCACTTCACTGGCTTCCTGTTCCATTCAGGATTGAATTCAAAATCTCCCTACTAACTCACCGGTGCCTCCATGGAAATGCCCCCCTCTACCTCAAGGAACTGCTCACCCCCAAATCCTCCACACGACCCCTCCGCTCCATACAGGCTAACCTCCTCCAACCTCCACGGACAAAGCTTCGAACAATGGGAGAGCGGGCTTTCTGCTCCGCTGCTCCCAGTCTGTGGATTGCTCACCCTGACCACCTGAGGGCACCTCAGACTGTGGATGCTTTTAAAAAAGGCTTAAAAAACCATCCTTTTAAAAAAGCCTTTTCATAGACATGCATGCTGGTTCTAGCTATTGGGCTGTTTTCTAATTTTATTTTTTATTTATTTTTCTTATTACTATTTTTTTTTTACACTGTAGCACTTTGAGGTTGTTTGCTCAACGTAAAGTGCTTTTTACAAATAAAATCTATTATTATTATTATTATAAACATGTGGCCCAACACAATCAAACATTAGGTGCAGCTTTATCACCCACTTCTGGTCAAATTCAGAGCTATATTTATTTAACCAGTTTTGATAACCAAAACAACAAAACAAATTCAAAAAAAAAATCACAAAATCAGAAATGTTAACACATTCATACTTTCTTGTCCAGTTGCTGTTAAATTTCAATTTGCGTGATTTATATTATTTTTTCAGGGTCGATGTGCCATATTCTTCTACCCACCCACTGCTGCTTTATTGTGTCAAGTAAGCTTCAACGTTGCCCTCTGTGGGATGACGGGAGTACTGCATACATGAGCAACCCAGTTTTAAATGGTTTCATCAAGCCTATTTGGGTGTTGCTCTGTGGGCCAAATGTAAAGCTTTGGCGGGCCTGATGTGGCCCGCGGGCCGCCAGTTTAACAGCCCTGTTCTAAGGAGAAAAAGTTGGCACTTTTTTTTATGTGAACTGATACCAAGCATCACCTGTGTGTGTAAGAAGATCCTTGTATCATTTATTTCAAGGTATACATTACACTGCAGTGTGTGCTCTGTATAAAGCAAGGCGTGCATCACAATGTATGATACCAGTTTCGTCATTCAACTTAAGATTTAGTTTTTTTTTAACATATTACTTCTAACATTTTTTTTTTACTCCTATGTAATAGTAAAATGGAAATGTTATTTTGAAAATAAATAGCATGTATGGTTGATATAGATTTTATGATGGCTCCAGGGTTGCCCTGGCACTGATTTTGTTCTCATTTATCCGAAAAGTTCAGAAAGAGTGTTTTTCTTCTTCACTTTTTGCCGTAATCAGCTCGTTTTTACACTTGTGTGACCACATTGTGAAAAATATTAAGACAAAAAAAGACACAACATATATATATATATTTTTTTTTACACATTAGTATTGACAGTAGTTAACCTTTTTTTTACACTTATGGTACAGTATGTTTGCCTAATACTTGTATTACTACACCACTAGATTGAATAATATTTCGCAGCCACCTTGATTTTCATACATCGTTATTGCGTGTATGTCTTGCATGTGATGACTGTTAAAAATGGAAATGTTACATATGAGACTTTATGAAGGCATCCAAGAAGTTCTTACTTCAATGATCAGGTACGGGAGATACTTCTTGTTGTTATTGACACTTTTTAATAATCACCATATAGACAAATATTTCTGTACAAACCCTGTATTTAGAGTAGTAGTATTTAAGTTCTATTCTTTACAATTTCTGTAAAAATATAAAGACTATATTGTAATGATGCTACATGTAATGTAACTTTTAGTAATAAAAAATAGTTTATAAAGTAGTAGATATTTCTACCTGGCGCACAAAAAACAATTGACACGACTACTCAGTGACCCCGTTACTATAAATAATCCACACTGTGACCTGTTTTCTGGGGAAATATTTTGTTTAGGAGGCGGGAAGGAGGGCAAAAAAGAAAGTAGTTCATGTAACAGCTGTTGACTGTGACATGCATGGATTACTTGAAATAAACAGTGCATGTTATTCCATGGAGGACAGACGTCGCCATCAAATGAACCAATTAATGTACAAGCATTTTTTTTCCAGCGTGTGGAGAACTACAACCTGAGGGAAAATTATGATTTAAAACATGGCCAGGCTGGAAGAACGCTGACAACTTTTAGAGGAGTGAAATCATCGACTCGAACAATGTTCTTTTATGAGCCAGTTTAAGTAAAAGTACTAACATGCTGTTTACAAGGTACATTGAAGAACTATGACAAATGTCGGCTATCAATTATTTATTCAGGCTTTCATTCATCTGTAATCATTAAGGTATTGCTTAGTCCTGCATTTATTTATACATAGTTTTATCTTCAGTAATTATATATTTTCCATTCATTAATATATTTATTTTTTAAGTCTCTCTTTTTCCCTTTTAAAGACAGCTATTATTTCTTCCAACATCTATACACAGGAAGAGAACAATCGGTATTTGCTGGGTAAAATTCAATAAACACTGCTTCTTCCTACTCCTTTTCGGACATGTCCAAGTGTGTATGTGTAAATGTGACGTGTTTCACTTGTAGAGCACAGTTGACCAACGTAAAGCGCCCCACATGACATCATATGGCCCACGAAAAGCTGGAAGTACTTCTGACTAATAGTATTTCTTTGTTCCATTTTGACAGAAAAAAAACCCATGGAGCATACTGCATGCAATGGCATATTTCTAAAACTGTATTTACTGTAATACTGCAATACATATTATGTTATACATGACTTCAAAGCAAGTCATCTATCATAATATATATTTTAAAAAAATAAAAAATAATATATATATATATGAGCAGTACGGTGGAAGAGCTGTCCTGAGTAGCCCTGGGATCCTTCTGTGTGAAGTTTGCATGTTCTCCCCGTGACTGCGTGGGTTCCCTCCAGGTACTCTGGCTTCCTCCCACTTCCAAAGACATGCACCTGGGGATAGGTGGATTGGCAACACTAAATTGGCCCTAGTGTGTGAATGTGAGTGTGAATGTTGTCTGTTTATCTGTGTTGGCCCTGCGATGAGGTGGTGACTTGTCCAGGGTGTACGCCGCCTTCCGCCCGATTGTAGCTGAGATAGGCACCAGCCTATATATATATATATATGTATATATATATGTATATAGATATATATATATATATATATATATATATATATATATATACATATATGTATATATGTATATATATATGTATACATACATACATGCATACATACATATATACATACATACATACATACATGCATACATACATGCATACATACATACATATATATATATATATATATATATATATATATATATATATATATATATATATATAGATGCCGATTTAGCTTACTTGGATGTGGACAGAAAAAAAGATTGCAAACAATAACGCTGTGCACTGTACTGAACTAGGAAAAGAGAGATGAGAAAATGATCCGTTTGTGTAAAAACAAAAAAAAATTGTGTCTGGTAGCGAGGCGGCGAGTTGGCTCTCAAAACACAATTAAGCTAATTTAAAAATCACTTGGATCGCTTAGAAATTTCAGTTGCATGAACAAAAGTGAAGCTGGAAAGATGATGGCACATTGTACTTGTGTAACGCGACATGGTGTTCTCCTGGCACGCCAGCTGACGGGCAGGTGTCTACTGCGGAGGCCGCACTCGCTGATGTTTGCACAGGAGGAGGCGGTGGAATATAGAGGCGGCAAGGCACTGTTTGCATGTGGTAAGCACTCTCTACATGTTCACATGAACCACACAATCTGTTTGCCATGGTTCTCCCTGCTGGACTGACTGGCAACACCATTAACGACCTGTTCAACCTAATCCCTTATTGTGAGAAAGGAAAAACAAACATATATATTTATTCGGGCTGCTCAGTACATTGCATTTTAATTTAATAAAATATGAAGATATTTAAATATAGATTTGAACATATATAAAATGTTGGTTGTACTTACATCCAACAATAAATATTAATACAATAAAAACATAGTAGACAATTAATACATTTATATTTGACGTGAATACATTTTTTAGGTGGTAAAATTACTTTTTTTAACCACTGAAATGTGTTGAAATTACTATAGTATTGACATTTAAGCAGAAAAGCATAATACACAATATTGAGATTTACAGAGTTGAATGCAAAATACATCAAAAATGCTTCCTAAAGTTTTGATTACATTGTTTGTATAGGAAAAAGGAGAACATTTTTAGTAGTATGCCTTTCCTTCAATGTACATGGTTAAAGTTTATATAAGTATGTATGATTGCATGTATACCTGTGCCATCAATGCTCAATATGCAATAAATACACACACACGTGTATATATATATATATATATATATATATATTTTTTTTTTCCTGAAAGAACTATCCTGAAGGAATCAATAAAATACTATCTATCTATATATATATATATATTTATATATATACATACATACCTATATACAAATATACATACATACATATACATACCTATATACAAATATACATACATACATATACATATATATATATATATATATATATATTTTATATATATATATATATATATATATATATATATATATATATATATATATATATATATATATATATATATATATATATATATTATATATATATATATATATCCAAAGACATGCACCTGGGGATAGGTTGATTGGCAACACTAAATTGGCCCTAGTGTGTGAATGTGAGTGTGAATGTTGTCTGTCTATCTGTGTTGGCCCAGCGATGAGGTGGCGACTTGTCCAGGGCGTACCCCGCCTTCCGCCCGATTGTAGCTGAGATAGGCGCCAGCGCCCCCCGCAACCCCAAAAGGGAATAAGCGGTAGAAAATGGATGGATGGATGGATATATATATATATATATATATACATATATATATATATATATATATATATATTTCCTGAAGGAACTATCCTGAAGGAACCAATAAAATACTATCTATATATATTTATATATATACATACATACCTATATACAAATATACATACACACATATATATACATATATATATATATATATATATATATATATATATATATATATGTATATATATATACACACACACAGGACTGTCTCAGAAAATTAGAATATTGTGATAAAGTCCTTTATTTTCTGTAATGCAACTAAAAACATGAAAATGTCATACATTCTGGATTCATTACACATCAACTGAAATATTGCAAGCCCTTTATTATTTTAATATTGCTGATTATGGCATACAGCTTAAGAAAACTCAAAAATCCTATCTCATAAAATTAGAATATTTCCTCAGACTAAGTAAATAAAAAAGATTTATAACAGCAAGACAAAATCAAACATTTGAAAATGTTAATTAATGCACTCAGTACTTGGTTGGGAATCATTTCGCACAGATTACTGCATCAATACGGCGTGGCATGGAGGCAATCAGCCTGTGGCATTGCTGAGGTGTTATGGATGCCCAGGATGCTTCAATAGCGGCCTTTAGCTCATTTGCATTATTGGGCCTGATGTCTTTCAGCTTTTTCTTTAAAATAACCTACAAATTCTCTATGAGGTTCAGGTCAGGGGAGTTGGCAGGCCAATGGAGGACAGTAATCCCTTGTTCAGTACACCAGTTACTGCTGGTTTTGGCACTGTGGACAGGTGCCAGATCATACTGGAAAATGAAATCATCATCTCCATAGAGCTTTTCAATTTGTTCAATATAATAATGGAGAAGTCAAAGTAGAAATATGGAGGTGGGAAGCTTTAGCCTTTAGCCACACAAACACGGTGTTTCCTTGTTTAAAATTCCCGGAGGTGAAGCTTTACTATGGATCAGAGCGGTCAGGCGAACATGGTTCCCGATCACTTGTCAACCAGCAGGTTTCGGTGAGACAATTGTGGTAAAAAGTCGCCTCTTACCAATCAGCTGCTGTCGACTTCCCTCAGAGACTAGCGTCAAGACACCCATGGACAAACCCCTGCGACTATCAGGTACTATTTAATCTCACTAAAACACTAGCAACACAATAGAAAGATAAGGGATTTCCCAGAATTGTCCTAGTAAATGTGTCTAAAAATAATCTGAATCCGTCCCGATGCAATCGCCTTTTTTTTTTTTAACTTTATTTCTTATTTTTTTATAGTCCTTTGCTATCAATATCATCATCCACGAATCTTTCATCCTCGCTCAAATTAATGGGGAAATTGTCGTTTTCTCGGTCCGAATAGCTCTTGCTGCTGGAGGCTCCCATTAAAAATAATGTGAAGACGTGAGGAGCCCTCACCCTTGTGACGTCATCGTCCGCGACTTCCGGTAAAGGCAAGGCTTTTTTATCAGCAACTAAAAGTTGCGAACTTTACCGTCGATGTTCTCTACTAAATACTTTCAGCAAAAATATGGCAATATCGCGAAATGATCAAGTATGACACATAGAATGGACCTGCTATCCCCGTTTGAATAAGAAAATCTCATTTCAGTAGGCCTTTATACTTTATTTATAAAGCGCTTTTCATACAGAAAAGAAATGCAATGCATTTCGGGTTATAAGGCACATTTTTGCAAAAATTAAATAATTGAATACCAAAAAATACGGTATCGTGAGTGGCCAGCACTTTTATCTAGCTCTGCATGCGCTCTGTTTCGCAGCATCACACAATTATTCCCGTTGGCGAAAAAAACAAGAGGTGCATAAGCGAACGAGAAGTTGACAAGAAAATGAAAACACAGACATGGCGACACAAACCAACTGGGAGGCAAACATAGAGCAGACAGGAAATTGCTTTAAGCCGACGACATGAGACAGAAAAGCTGTGAGGGGTTCATACATTTTTCTGGTATTCAAAGCTGTATTTAGACCAGTGACTCAGACCTCACAGCTCCAATCCAACATTGTGTTCAAATAACACAACGAATCATAATAAGCCACAAAAGAAAACATTTTAAGACACATGCCCCTCATTTTGTGACTTAGAAGGGAGTTCAAGTTGTGTGTGGCCCATGACTGACATGTCAAGTCTATTTATTGTGGCTTCAAAAGACCTTCTGTGCATTTGGAGTCTTACAATTCAAGTTTTCGACAACATTTTTGGCCAGGAATGGAACATAACATATATCCATAAACCTGGAAGCATTTGCAAAAATGCAATACATTTGTCTTTACAGTAATCCATTTATTTATATCAGCACCTTATTGCTCTTTTATCCTGCACTAAAAAGGAGTTAATGCATCAACATGTCGTTCTTATCTGTACTGTAAAGTTCAAATTTGAATGACAATAAAAGGAAGTTAAATCTAAAACACCTGCTTCTGCACCCTGGCTGCACAGTACAATGTTAATAAAAAAACAACACAATGAAGTACAGTTGAGTTTTGTTTACATATATATAGAGTCGTGGTCGAAAGTTTACATACACTTGTAAAGAACATAATCTCAAGGCGGGAAAACTTACCAAACTAATTTTCATCTATCGTTGGTTAATTGACTTATTGAATATCGGCCCAGGCTTACTTCACATTCTTGAATTTTGCCCATCATCCACAATTCTAAAGGTAATTCAAAAGCACACATCTTTTCTATTTTTTTTGTGCATTCTAAATAGTCACAAACTGCTAGCACAAGGTGGCTAACAATGCAGGTAATGAGAAGTCCTCTTTTCCGCCTATAAAGACCTAAAAAAAAAGTAAAAACTCTTATGGACATCAAATATCTCATTATATTGTTTCTATTGTATTTTAACATGACTTAACTTGTACTTAAGAGGATTTTAATTAAAACATTGTTTGTACACACTATACACATTTAAAAACGTTATTTCCCGTTTGTCCCTGATGAGAAACTGGTGAAATATGTTTGCCATTAATGGCTAGACTGTGTGGAACTAAACAAAAGCAGTTTGTTGAATGTGGCTCGACATTTTCTAAGCTTGGCTGCACAAAGAACGAAGGCCACACAAGTGTCTAATAAACAGTGTCTGTCTTGGTAAATATGGACGACCACCGGCGCATGACCTCCTCTGAATGTGTTCCCATTGTTAACTGGTACATAACAAAATGTGCGTCCAGACATCATTTGGCCACAACGACAAAGGAAAAAACAACTTTAAACAGTTGCTTGTGTTAGCAAGTGAGCCGAGTTTAAAGGGGAACTGCACTTTTTTATTATTATTATTATATATATTTTTTTAGAATTTAGCCTATCTTTCACACTCATCATGAGAGACAAGATCACACTATTTTTTTTATTTTTTTTTTTACTATTTCAAAGATGATTAAAAACGCTTGAAGAATTTGGCTAATAGAAGTCACCGTTGTAGCCTTTAAAGCAAATTCAAAACCCTCCATCAAGTTGTTACTGTACAAACATACTGCAAGTATATATATATATATATATATATATATATATATATATATATATATATATATATATATATATATATACACATCATGTAGTAACAAACACCTTCATAACAATATGTAATATGTACAATGTACACACTGCAAGTTTATATATATATATATATATATATATATATATATATATATATGTATATGTATATATATATATATATTTATATATATATATATATATATATATATATATATATATATATAATGTAGTAACAGACACCTTCATAACAATATGTAATGTTTTATATATATAGACTGCAAGTATATAGTATATATATATATATATATAATGTAGTACATACACCTTCATTACAATATGTAATATATACAATATACACACTGCAAATAAATATAATGTAGTAACATACACCTTCAAAACAATATGTAATAAAAAGCAGAGTAGTAGATTTATAAAAAAAAAAAGCTTTTATAATTGCAAAGGACAATGTTTTATCAACTGATTGCAAAAATGTAAATTTGTTTTAACCAATAAACGAACCAAAAATATGACTTATTCTATCTTTGTGAGAACATTGGACACAGTGTGTTGTCAAGCTTATGAGATGCGATGCAAGTGTAAGCCACTGTGACACTATTGTTCTTTTTTTTTTTTTATATATAAATGTCTAATGATAATGTCAATGAGGGATTTTCAATCACTGCTATGCTGAAATTATAACTAATATTGATACTGTTGTTGATAATATTCATTTTTGTTTCACTACTTTTGGATTATTCTGTGTCGTGTTTGTGTCTCCTCAATTGCTCTATTTATTTGCAGTTCGGAGTGTTGCTGGGTCAGGTTTGGTTTTGGAATTGGATTGCATTGTTATGGTATTGCTGTGTAGTGGTTTGTTGGATTGATGAAAAATAATAATAAAAAAAAAAAATCCCCCCCCGCCCCAAAAAATAGATTAAAAAAAAATGAGAATCGATTCTGAATCGCACAGCATATTTGATTCTTATTCGAATAGATTTTTTCCCACACCCCTAATATATATATATATATATATATATATATATATATATATATATATATATATGTATGTAGGTGTGGGAAAAAAATCACAAGACTACTTCATCTCTACAGAACTGTTTCATGAGGGGTTCCCTCAATCATCAGGAGATTTTTTTTTTTTTTTTTTTTTTTTCCCCACACCTACATATTGCGCTCTACCACGGTATCGAGCACTATTCTCTGGATAATCCAATCAAGACATATATATATATATATATATATATATATATATATATATATATATATATATATATATACATATATATATATATATATATATATATATATATATATATATATATATATATATATATATATATATATATATATGTATATATATATATATATATATAATGTAGTAACAGATGCCTTCATAAAAATATGTAAATATTTACCGTATTTCTGTGTTTTTAATCATTTGCGGTACTGATTTCTTCGGTGTACTGATTTCTGTTACCATAGCAGCACACGTCTGACTTTTAGCAACATGTGTGTTCCTACTTCCGTAATAAAACATGAGCGTGTTTCAGTGCATTTTATTTTCAATATAATGCATAACATATTTCCAGTTTTGTTACAGCACGTCCAAAAAGGAGAAGAAAGTACAGCTTATTTAATCCTACCCCTTTATATATAGTAGCAATTTTATGTAATTTACTTGTTTGTCTGTTTGTAACAGAAATGTGAATAAATAAAGAATAAATACACATACAATAAGTAAATAAATATTATATATATTATACTATATTGTACACCCCCGCCCACCTCAACAGACGCATGGAAGGGGTGGAAGCGGGTTTTGGTGCTAGCGGGGTGTATAATATAGCCTGAAAGAGGCATGGATGCATAGCATTCTGGGTAGTTGTTATGTTGCATTTATAATGTGTTACAGTGCGGATGTTCTCCAGAAATGTGTTTGTCATTCTTGTTTGGTGTGGGTTCACAGTGTTGTGCATTTTAGTACGAGTGTTAAAATTGTGTATATCATAACCTTCAGTATACTCTGTGTCACCCAGTATGCCTTGCAGTCGTGTACGTGTATCTGCGGACGCCACATACAACATGTTACTGGACTGGCAAGCTGTCTGTATATGTTGTAGAAGGCGTCATAGGCAACGGCTTCGTGGCACGCCCTTATTACTGTTACATGGATGACCACCAGCAGATATTCGCGAGAATGATTGCGGCTCCCTTTGTCTTCATTAATTTGTGAAACGGGCCAAAATGGCTGTTTGAGTGATAAAGGTTGTCGACCCCTTTTCTAGGCACACCTTTCTTGGACTGAAAAAATATATAATTTCCTGGCATGCTTCAATGTGCGTCAGCTCACAGGCAATTTTGGACATATTTCAAAAGGAATCTCTCCTCCGATAATTAAATGGCAAATCTTTTTGTAAGTTTCCTCATGCTTTGGAGCCTTACAAAGTATTTTAGGAATGGGGTCGGTCACTTTTTGCTGTTGCCATTGAGCCTCTGTCAACCGCTTTTTACGGGCATATGTAGACACGATGTGCAGGTGAAAGTCTCTCTTTATGCAGATGAACTTCTATATGTTTTGGTGCCAGCTGCCTTAAGTACTCTCCGAGCTTTTGGACACGTGTCTGGTTCCAAATTGAACTTGGGTACAAGTGAAATATTTCCTATAAATTCTGCTGCTAAGAAATATCCTCGCCACAATTTTCCCTTTAAAATTGCAAACTTCACGTGCTTGGGTGTCCAGGTCACACATACGCCTGCAGAGCTTTATAAAGCCAACTTTGTCCCACTCCAGAATCCAGGGAGATTTTGATCGCGGGTCCTTAATTTATCTACAGTGGCTTGTGTCAACTCTGTTCAAATGAATGTAATTCTGAAATGTTCCTATTTGTTCTAGTAAACAAAGTCCTCATTTCTTCTTTAATAAATTAGATGGTTTTTTTTATTTTGGAATAAAAGTTTCCACATTTTACTAAGCAATACTTGCATGGACCTAAATCATCTAGAGCAGGGGTGTCAAACTCAAATACAGAGTGGGCCAAAATTTAAAACTGAACAAAGCCACGGGCCAAGGTTGTACAAATTAACCTTTTAATAGGGAACCAAACATGTTTTGCATTGAATATTGAACAAGCAAGGCTTATATAACTTTATTTTCAAACATTTGTTTTGTTTTTCATGTTTGTTTCTCCCACAGCTTCTATAAAATGAAACGCACATGCGCAACGGCCAATTTTTTACACTACTTATTTCTTCCATCGTCCATACAGCTGCAAATTTGTCATTTAAAAACCAAAAACAAATACAAGTACTTATTTTCAAATATTTGTTTTGTTTTTCATGTTTGTTGCTCACCTTTTATCTCCCACAGCTCCCATAAAAATGACATTTATAAGCGTCACGGCCAACCTTATTGCACTTTCAATTCCTTCTACTGACTCTGAGAAAAATGTGTCATTTAAAAAACAAAAACATAAAAAAAAAATATATTTTCAAACATTTGTTTTGTTTTTCAAGTGTGTTGCACTCACAGCTTCTAAAAAAGGACTGGAACAAGTGTCAAAGCCAATTTTTTGCACTACTAATTTCTTCCATTGACCATAGAGCTGCAAATTAGTCTTTTAAACACCAAAGGCATAAAAAAGTACTTATTCTCAAACATTTGTTTTGTTTTTCATGTTTGTTGCTCAACTTTTGTCTCCCACAGCTTTATAAAAATGACATTTACATGTGTCAGGGGCAATTTTTTGCACTTTAAATTACTTCTATTGACCCTTGTGTGAAAAATGTGTAATTTAAAAAAACAAAACAAGAAAATATTACATGTAAAAAATGAAAACATTTATTTGTCAATAACGAATATACAAGAAGGCTAAGAATAGGCAATTACTATGAACACAGCAGTGAGCAACTGTCGAAGCATCTACCAAGCATCTAAAGATACAAAACTCTTGTTCTACCCAAGAGAACACTTGTTGCATAAACACAAACCATAGTAATTCAAAAAAAGTATACTTCCTTGCATTGCTTTATTAATTATTGAGATGTTTTAAAGGAGCCTCTTCCCTGTCTCCATGCACACCCATCCCTTTTAATCCTGCTCCCGATCACAGGAATTAGAAAGCTTTAAAAGAGCAGACGGGAAGTTCCAACGTGCGTCGGGGCCAACGAGCACAGGTGGAATGAAACCCATTTCTGCGCACACCATCAAACACGTGGCTACAGGGGGATAAATGAACGCTGCTAAATTTAGAAAGCTGCATCAGGCGGTAGCTAATGAAGACTCCCGTGGTCCCAGATAAATAATAGCAAGACGCATCAAGTCATGCGCTAATGAAGACGCATATCCAAAAATGTGATTTGATTGCGGAATTAATAAGCTACCAAATGAAGACAAATGAGGAATTTTCCCTCTGCACATTTTCCACCTGATTTTTCATCCACTTAAAAAGACAAACTGAAATGAACTGTGTGACCCATCGAGATCACCGGGTTTCATCTTAAAGCAGGGGTTTCAGACACGCGGCCCGCGGGCCAATTGCTGACCGCGAGACGTTATTTTGCGGCCCCCACCTTAATATGAAAGTTTAATGTGAAGGGCGGCCCGCAAGTTTCATATGTATGGCGCTTGACAGCGTTGAGTTATTTGGGTTCAACATGGTTCTGTCAATGTTCTGGGTTGCCTACCCCTGTGTTAGTGAAAAAGCGGCAAATGAGTGAAAGCGACGGAGATGTTGCCATGGAGACAATGTTGTCTTAAGTTCCTGGCTGCAGTCACACCGCGACACCGATCCGTCAGTAATATCAGTCCCCGATAACCTTGGACCAATTCAAAACGTTATTTGTTTGTTTTATTGTTTAATTTGTATTGCCTCACACGATGAACACTACATATATTTCTATATGGCGCCGGATAACACTCCGGAAGCAGTCACTTTTTTGCGCTCGTTATCCCGGTACTTTCCCAGGCTATTATCCGCCGACCGCCGTGTTGCTGTAGGGAGGAAAAGCTGAACGACACACATTGCGAAAATAACATTATTCTCCGTAGGTCGGCTAAATACAAATATATTCCACAACCCCAAACATGTCTTTTTCAAAGCCTGCAGTGAAGAGAAGGGTTAGTGATGAGCAAAGACAATTCCAGGAAAAGTGGGAGATTAAATATTTCTTTGTGCAATATTTCTTTGTTGAGCACCATAGTTGATAAGCTTCATCGTGTCTTATTTGAACAGAAGAAGTTGCGGTGCACAAGGAATACAATTTGAAACGTTATTATGCAACTAGACATGCTGAGGAATATGCAACATTTTTTTTAAGAAATCTTTTCTCGCGGCCCAGCCTCCCCCAAACTCTGTGTCCAGTGGACCCCTGGTAAATTGAGTTTGAGAACCCCTTCTTAAAATAGCTGATCGTGGCGGTGTGCCACGGCAAAATAAAAGCCACCACATCTTAAATTTTTTTTTTACATGTAAACAAATTACGTCATTATAATGTATTGTAGCCTCCAGAAGTAGTCACACAAAGGCAGACGCTTTGTTTAACTTTTATTGTCAATCTTATGCTAACAACCGGCCCAAATCCAACACATATTTCCTCCTGTGCACACACGCCCGCCTCCTTGCTTTGCCCCCAGACACACTTCATCATTCTCCGCCATTCATCTTTCAGGCACAGACTGTTTTCACGGTCATGGGAACATCAACTTTAACACCAGGAGGTCGTTACAGTATGAACATTCGATTATATGCACACTATTCATTACCTAGTGATGCAACGAAAACATGGCCACCTAAAAAAATACTTTGATCACTGAAACTGTTGCTGCCGAAACCGAGTGTTGGGATGACGTAAGCAATGCGCACGTGATTGTCTGGAGCGGAGGCTGTGGACGTATTTGAATAAATCCAAGATTTACCCGCCAAGTGCCATCTACAAAATGTGCAAATGGGACAGTAACAGTTTTTAAAGGGACACTTCACTCCTTTTGCCGCTCATCCGAACTGGTGGGCGGTGAAACGTCTTTTAAGACAAAACAAACAGTCCAGTTGCAATCAATTGAATACCCTGAGATATTGAAGTGAATTATATTTACATAGCACTTTTCTCCGGTGACTCGTAGCGCTTTACATAGTGAAACCCATTATTTAAGTTACATTTAAACCAGTGTGGGTGGTACTGGGAGCAGGTGGGTAATGTAATTAGCCCAAGGACACAACGGCAGAGACTAGAATAATGGAAGTGGGGATCAAACCTGGAACTTCCAAGTTGCTGGCATGGCCGCTCTACCAACCAATAAGAAAAAAAAGATTTTAGGATAAAAAATGCATATATATATATATATATATATATATATATATATATATCCATCCATCCATCCATTTTCTACCGCTTTTTCCCCTTTTGGGGTCACGGGGGGCGCTGGCGCCTATCTCAGCTACAATCGGGCGGAAGGCGGGGTACACCCTGGACAAGTCGCCACCTCATCGCAGGGCATTTATATATATATATATATATATATATATATATATATATATATAAATATATATATATATATATATATATATATATATATATATATATATATATATATATAAATATATATATATATATATATATATATATATATATATATATATATATATATATATATATATATATATATATATATACAGTTGTGTTCAAAATAATAGCAGTCCCACATCCATCCATCCATCCATTTTCTACCGCTTATTCCCTTTCGGGGTCACTAGCAAGATAAATCACTGTTTTTGTTAGATTTTCAACTTCTACACTGCAAGTACCTTTCTAGAAGGTTTAGTAAAGGTATTGAAAACCAACAGACCCAACAAGCATGACATGCATGCTGCTGATTTTGTGGAACTGAATCATTTACTGAAAGGGGCGTGTTAAAAAAAATAGCAGTGCTGAGTTCAATTAGTGAGGTCATTGATTATGTGGAAAAAAAAAAGTTGTTAAACAGGTGGCCCTTATTTAATGATCCAGGCAAATGACGCTGCATATGCTGGCTGTGCATTTGTCCTTTAAAAAACGAGTAAAATGGGTCGTTCCAGACACTGTTCAGAAGAAGAGCGTTCTTTGATTAAGAAATTAATAAAAGTAGGGAAAACCTATGAAGAAGTGCAGAAAATGATCGGCTGTTCAGCGAAAATGATATCAAACGCTTTAAAATGGCAGCCAAAACCAGAAAGGCGAAGAAGAAAAAGAAAAACGACTATTCGAATGGATCGGAGTATAACCAAAATGGCAAAGGCTCAGCCAATGATCAGCTCCATGGGGATCAAAGTAGATCTAAGATTGCCTGTGAGTAGTGTAACAATCAGACCACGTCTATGTGAAGCAAAGCTACCAGCAAGAAGCCCCCGCAAAGTCCCATTGTTAAAAAAAAGACGTGCTGAAGTGGTTACAATTAAGAACACATTGACTGGCCTAAAAAGCAATGGCGTAATATTTTGTGGACTGATGAGAGTAAGATTGTTTTTTTTTGGGTCTCAGGGCCACAGACAGTTTGTCAGACACCCTGCAAACACTGAATTGAAGCCCCGGTACACAATGAAGACGGTGAAGCATGGTGGTCCAAGCATCATGATATGAGGATGTTTCTCCTACTATGGTGTTGGTCCTATTTATCGCATACCAGGGATCACGGATCAGTTTGAGTACATCAGAATACTGGAAGAAGTCATGTTGCCATATGCTGAAGAAAATATGCCCTTGAAATGGGTGTTTCAACAAGAAAATGACCCCAAACACACCAGCAAGCGAGCAAAATCATGGTTTCAGACAAGCAGTATTCAAGTAATGGAGTGGCCGGCACAAACCCTGGACCTTAATCCCATTGAAAACTTGTGGGCTGACATAAAAAATGCTGTTCATGAGGCAAAGCCAAGAAATGCAGAGCAATTGTGGAACGTAGTACAATTTTCCTGGGCTGCAATACCTGTTGACCGGTGCCAGAAGTTGGTGGACTCCATGTGCCACAGATGTGAAGCAGTTATCAGAAACCGTGGTTATGCAACTGAATATTAATTAATGATTTTCAAGAAAGTGGAATATGCAAGCCTTTCTTAGTTTATACAGTAAATTTGAGTTTTGTAAAGAAATTCGTCAGCACTGCTATTAATTTTTTTTGCAATATTTATTGACTTTCTGTGAAATATTATCAAATTTAATTACTTTATTCTAATTGTATGGCTTTGAAATAGAATGTGCAGTGTCCCCAATGCATTTGTGTTCATTAAAAAACTATTTATTTGAAACATTTTGAGGTTTACTCACCTTTTTAAACACACACATACATATATATATATATATATATATATATATATATATATACATATATATATATATATACCTAGGAGTCTTGTTCACGAGTGAGAGAAGAGTGGATCGTGAGATCGACAGGCAGATCGGCGCGGCGTCTTCAGTAATGCGGACGTTGTACCGATCCGTTGTGGTGAAGAAGGAGCTGAGCCGGAAGGCAAAGCTCTCAATTTACCGGTCGATCTATGTTCCCATCCTCACCTATGGTCATGAGCTTTGGGTCATGACCGAAAGGATAAGGTCACGGGTACAAGCGGCCGAAATGAGTTTCCTCCGCCGTGTGGCGGGGCTCTCCCTTAGAGATAGGGTGAGAAGCTCTGTCATCCGGGAGGAACTCAAAGTGAAGCCGCTGCTCCTCCACATCGAGAGGAGCCAGATGAGGTGGTTCGGGCATCTGGTCAGGATGCCACCTGAACGCCTCCCTAGGGATGTGTTTAGGGCACGTCCAACCGGTAGGAGGCCACGGGGAAGACCCAGGACACGTTGGGAAGACTATGTCTCCCGGCTGGCCTGGGAACGCCTCGGGATCCCCCGGGAAGAGCTAGACGAAGTGGCTGGGGAAAGGGAAGTCTGGGTTTCCCTGCTTAGGCTGTTTCCCCCGCGACCCGACCTCGGATAAGCGGAAGAAGATGGATGGATGGATGGATGGATATATATATATATATATATATATATATATATATATATATATATATATATATATATATATATATATATATATATATATATATTTTCTGGACCATAGGGCACACCAGATTATAAGGCGCACTGCTGATAAGTGGGTCTAGTCAGGTCCATTTTCATGCAAAAGGCGCAACGGATTTAGAAGCGCATTAGAGTGGTGATATATATTTTTTTCTAAATGTAAAACACTTCCTTGTGGTCTACATAACATGTAATGGTGGTTCTTTGGTCAAAATGTTGCATTGATTATGTTTTACAGATCATCTTCAAGTCGCTTTCTGACAGTCGCTTCAGGTTGCGCCGTTTTGTGGGCGGTCTTATTTACGTGCCTCACCATTGACAGCGTCTTCTCCCCATCATCTTTGTTGTAGCGGTGTAGAGTGCAAGGACGGGAGTAGAAGAAGTGTCAAAAAATGGAGCTAACCGTTTTAATGACATTCAGACTTTACTTGAATCAATAACGGAGCAACATCTCCTCATCCATGGCTCACTAGTGCTACAACGCTAGAAATGTGTCCCATGAAAAACCGTCCGACCGGAACTCTCAATAACTAAAGTTCCGTAGGTGAATAATGTGAACTCAGTCTACAAGTACGTTTTTAGCGCTTCCATAGCGAGAAAAAAGTAAGAACTTTACACTATATTTTAAAAAATAGCAACAGCAGAGGATGAATGTCCCATAACAAGAAGATAGATTAAAAGAAGAACCTTATCAACTACAGTGGTGGTCCCCAACCACCGGGCCGCGGAAATGTACCGGGCCGTGGCCCAATTGGTACCGGGCCGCAGAAGAATTTTTTATTAATTTTATTTAAAAAAAAATAAATAAATAACATATATATTTTTTTTTATTAAATCAACATAAAAAACACAATATACACTTACAATTAGTGCACCAACCACAAAAACCTCCCTTTTTCATGACAAAACGTCCCTTTTTCATTAAAAAAAAAAAAGGATCCCTCTAATGTGTGCGCCTAATGTACGGAATAATTTTGGTTGTGTTTACAGACTCCGAAGCTATTTTATTCACACATAAGAGATAAGTGTAGACTGCAATATGATGGCAGTCACACATAAGAGATACGTGTAGACTGCAATTTGACTCAAGTAAAAAACATTTTATATGTTCCATTGAAAATAAAATATAGAACATTACACACAGCGCTTAAAAATCTATCAAAATGTTTTTGTACAACTTTGGTAAGCTATGAAGCCGCACCGCTCCATGGATTGTCGGTGCATTAAACATACAAGTATTATTACGGTGTGTGTATAAGGTAAGACATTTTATCAGCCATTTTTTTTTTTGCAATATTTTGCAAAAACAATTTTTCTTACCTTTGGTACCTGCTGATCTGTGCTTGGGTCCTGCATAAATCCTGAAAATATGTGCACGTCCGCGCTGACACCATAGTTGATAAGCTTCATCTTTTTCTCTATCTTCTTGTTATGGGACATTCATCTTTCGCTGTTGCCATTTTGAATATAAAGTAGTGTAAAGTTCTTACTCATAACTGTCAGTAAGCTCGCTATAAAAGCAATAAAACATACCGGTGTAGTGAGTTTACATTATTCCCCCAAGCAACGTTACTTATTAGAGAGTTCAGGTCGGAGGGTTTTTCACGAGACACATTTACGGCGTTGTTGTTGCACTCATGAGCCACGGATGAGGAGATGCTGCTCCGTTATTGATTGAAGTAAAGTCCGAATGTTATTGAAACAGTTAGCTTCATCTTTTGACACTTCTTCCACTACCATCCTTGCACGCTACACAACTACAACAAAGACGACAAGGAGAAGACGCTGTCCAAGTAGGGTTGGGCGATATGGCCTTTTTTAATATCGGGATATTTTTAAGCCATATCGCGATACAACATATATATATCTCTTGATATTTTGCCTTAGCCTTGAATTAACACTTAATACATATAATCACAGCAGTATGATGATTCTACGGGTCTACATTAAAACGTTCTTGTTCATACTGCATTAATATATGCTACTTTTAAACTTTCATGCAAAGAAGGAAATCACAACTAAAAAAAAAATCACAATTTTCTTCATACGGTGCTCATCTGGAAATGTTTTCCTCTGCATTTTGATGGTGTGGGCGTGTTGCACCGCATGGAGATGTTGACATGCGGAGTAATCACTCTTCATTCTCTAGCAGGAGGCTTTTCAAATGATGCTACATATTAGCAGTAATGCTCAGCTTTTATAGCAACGCTTTTGCCCCACACTTGACAAATTACGGTTAACTGTTCACCATATTCCCACTTGAAGCCAAACCACCCCCAGATAAGGAACCCCCTGCTGTTTTTCTTGGGAATGAATTCTTCCTTCATTTGTAACCATATTTGCACCTTCTGTCTCTCCTATTACCACTCCGCTAGCACCACCGCTAACGTGACTTATGCTGCTACCTCTCTGCTCTGCGAGGGCGTATATGTATGTGACGTATGACGTGAGAGTATGTGACTTGTGTAAGAAATTGCGCTTGCTGAATGTGAGAAGGAGGGACAAGAAAGAGCGAGGAGAGCCTGTAGTGTAATGCCAGCAGCTAAAAGCAACTGCGTGAGAACGTATACTCGAATATCACGATATAGTCATTTTCTATATGGCAGAGACAAACCGATATATCGAGTACATCGATATATCGCCCAGCCCTATGTCGAAGGTAAGCTACGTAAATAAGACCACCCACAAAACGGCGCATCCTGAAGCGACTGTCAGAAAGCAGCTTGAAGATGATCTGGAAAAACAATCTATGCAACATTTTGACCAAAGAACCACCATTACACGTAGACCACAGGGGAGTGTTTTCAATACAACAACTAAAAAATACCCCTTTAATACACTACACCTTATACTCCGGTGCGCCTTTGGTATGAAAATGGGCCCACTCATAAGCAGTACCCCTTTTAATTCGGTGTGCCCTATGGTCCGGAAAATATGGTAAGCTAATTCCACATTTAATAAATTAAAGAAAATGTATGAAAAACTGGACTATGAGTGCTTGATAGTAAAAAACCTGGTCAGATTTCTCTGTGAGATGGCTCCCTGAAGTCAGCCAACGGTCTGCATTATTTTATATACAATAAATACATTGATTATTGACTAAAAGATTCTACAATCTTACACGTCCAAATTGCTATGCATCTAAAAATCCATTATTTCCCCCACCTTTAGTGTCTAATACTGCTTCTATTTCAGTTCTTGTGTTTTATTATTATTTTTTTTCCATCCACTGACCCTAAAGTGGCAAAATGTTCATTTAAAAGACCCCCTAAGACGTTAAAACGTTATTGAAGATTGAAAATTGATGCAGCCAGTTAAACGTTTCAAGGTGCATAGACAGAGCGATGTAATAACCGAAAAAAGTGATGAGTCACGAGGAAATCTGATTATAAACAATCGTTAAATAAAATTTGTAGCACCACATGCACAGATGTTAAAAAAATAGCACGGACACACACACTCATGCACGCACACACACGCACACACACACACACATGCACATACACACTATTCATCCAACAAAAGAGCAGCTCTCAGCAGACAAAAATGAAAGATGATTGAAAAATGGCAGCAGACATGAGGACATTTCAGGGCTTAGCGGAGGGTGTGAAGTGCTGACAAGGTAATCCCACACTGACCACACACACACACGCACACACACACACACACAGACACACGCACACACACACACACACACACAAACAACCACAATATGCTCCTGTGACGCTAACAACCATCACACAGCCTCCTGTTGCCACGCAGCAATCATACACTCTTTTGTGGAGCGTCACGCAGCAGGTAGGAAGTGTGCCGGAAATGTTAAAGGTCCTATATTACATTATTCTACAAGAACTGGAAACATGTCTCTGATGTGCCACAATAGAGTATTAAAATGGTATTGGAAGTTTGAAAATACTTTTAGTTAGCGCTGCTGGGAACACACCCTGCTGTGTGTCTGTAGCTTTAATGCTAATGAGCTGTGTTTGCAGGAATATTCAACTGAAATTCAACGACATCTTTTGGGGCCACATTTGCAGAGAGTTAATGATCGGGGGCCAGACTTTTCTCTTCACTATTATTCTTATTTTGTATACTCCGGAGATCAGTAGAAATTAGATTTTGGTCCATTTTGTCAGAGTGACATTAGCGCTTTGCTGTTTTTTAGGAATGTTTTGTAAAAAGCTAGTCAGAGATCATTTCTGCACTCGAGTGTTTTTAAGAGACTGCTACAAAAATGTTTGTTTCCCGTAAACTAACTGGCGGACCGCCAGCTGAATGGCTCAAGTGATGAAAAAGATGGAACCTTGAGGAACACCACAAGTGTAACTAAAGAAGTTGAACGGATGACCACTGACTGCATTTAAAAAAAAAAGCTACAGAAACACCATCCATCCATCCATCATCTTCCGCTTATCCGAGGTCGGGTCGCGGGGGCAGCAGCCTAAGCAGGGAAGCCCAGACTTCCCTATCTCCAGCCACGTCGTCTAGCTCTTCCCGGGGGATCCCGAGGCATTCCCAGGCCAGCCGGGAGACATAGTCTTCCCAACGTGTCCTGGGTCTTCCCCGTGGCCTCCTACCAGCTGGACGTGCCCTAAACACATCCCTAGGGAGGCGTTCGGGTGGCATCCTGACCAGATGCCCGAACCACCTCATCTGGCTCCTCTCGATGTGGAGGAGCAGCGGCTTTACGTTGAGCTCCTCCCGGATGGCAGAGCTTCTCACCCTATCTCTAAGGGAGAGCCCCGCCACCCGGCGGAGGAAACTCATTTCGGCCGCTTGTACCCGTGATCTTATCCTTTCGGTCATGACCCAAAGCTCATGACCATAGGTGAGGATGGGAACGTAGATCAACCGGTAAATTGAGAGCTTTGCCTTCCGGCTCAGCTCCTTCTTCACCACAACGGATCGATACAACGTCCGCATTACTGAAGACGCGAAGAGGACTCAAAGGGGATTGTGCCTATCGTTCACAATCATTATATAGAACAATAATGTTTTTTGTTTATTTTTGCATTCTAACATATAAAAATGGCTTATTCTAGGTGGCTAGCAATGAAGCTAATGGGAACAATCAATTCTACCGCTAAATCACTTTAAAAATGCATTCAAAAAGCGTCAACAATACTTCATTTACGTTCTGTAACCTGTATAATAACCAAACTGTAGCAACATTGTTATTGTAAGAGTGAACACTAAGGAAGTATTTTTCCAGCGTACTAACACATCGGCGTGCATCCGTATTAGCTTTAAAAGCTAACTACGGAAAGAGATAAGCTAGCTTCTACAACAACACAAAACGTGTTTGAGTTTTTAATACTCAACACTGTGATAGAACACGAATGTGTACTAACTGAAAAATATGAACAATCATATTACAGTATCTGTACAGTATTATTTCATGTTTTGTTTGTACACAGCTAGTCAGACAGTGTATGTACTGTAGTTGTACTAACACACATGACGTACTGCATGTATCATGATTAATATTAAAGTGACTCACTCAATGGACAGCTGTTCGTCTGGTCTAGCTGGCTAGGGACGTTTACAGTTGATTTTGGGTAAGCAAAGTTCCATATTCATAGACAAAGTCATGTTAGGTTTGCCCCAATAGCTGGAGAAAAAGACACTTAAAGCTGTCAACTCTGTAACTGACTGAATGAGTTAAAATATCTCTTGGCTTTATTTTAAAATCTGTAGTGAAGAAGTCTTTTTCTCAATCCATTTAATTTAGAAGTACCTACAGGGGCCCTCTTATTACTTTTCTAAACTTATGGTACCTCTTAATGTGTATTTGGGATCCACATACTGTAAGTCCCGAAAATGTAAAATCCAACCATGGAGACATTACAGAGATAATTACAAAATAATCTTCTGCCAAAGGAGCCGTTAGGAATTTGCTCTGTTTTGTGACGTTTTCTGCCCTATTTCCATATGTGGTCAAGTTTTACTTAGATAGCTTAGCGCAAGTCTGCTATTGTAAACTGCGCTGTGATCAACAAGCTCCTATCTTTTTCCTGTCGTCTTCTTCTTGCGGGGCAGACTGGCTTATACATCCACATGAATCCTCCTCTGTTAAAAGTTAAAGTTGAAGTGCCAATGATTGTTACACACACTGCCATTTCTAATACAAAGTAGCGCAGAGTTTAAACTTATATCCGTCAGTAGACTCGCTATTAGAAGCGGGAAGAAGACGCTGTCGAAGTGGAGGCCCGCAAAAACGGTCTGTAAAACACAATCAATGCAACATTTTGACCAAAGGACAATGTTCGTAAAAACAACGTTATATAATAACAGCATTAGAAACGCCATTACTTGTATTAGTTAGCTGAATCTAACTAAATACTTTTAGGTCTGTTACAACGCCGTTAGCGATAGCTTGATGTGGTTTTATGACGGCAACAAGACGGCGTCATAAGTGCAGCAAGTTCAATGCAGGAAATATCAGCACTAAAATGAACTTGATATCAAACAGGAAGTGGCACCATCACTTTGTGACGCAGCAGACAGTACACGTACACGATGGGAATATTGAACAACAAATCCACGATTGAAGTGACAAACTTGCCATCCAAACAATACCCCGTTTGTTGACAAGAAAATATGACAGGCAAGGAAGCACATTCAATTTTTTTATGAAGAAGACAAGTAACACAATCCGGTGAAAAGATTGAAAAGTGCTGGCGTGAAAGCCGAGAAACCGCTGCTGCTAACTGCTAAAGCTAACAAACACACCTTTGTTGAAACCCTCGATGACGTCACACTTCATTAGGCAACAAGCCCCGCCTTTTAAAAGCACAGACCCCGCATACTGTGCTCTTATTTTCATCCCGAATGCACAAGCCAATAATTAGATTTTTTTTTTTTTAAGTAAAGTGTAAATTATTTTCCCTAGTAATTAATTTTTTTTTAAGTAGTAATTCCGTGAGTAATTAAATTACTTTTTTGGTTAGGTAATGTGTAACTGTAATTCATTACTTTTAAAAAGTAATTTTCAGAACACTGCTAAAGAACCACCATTACAAGTTATGTCATACTTGCCAACCCTCCCGGATTTTCCGGGAGACTCCCGAAATTCAGCGCCTCTCCCGAAAACCTCCCGGGACAAATTTTCTCCCGAAAATCTCCCGAAATTCAGGCGAAGCTGGAGGCCACGCCTCTCCAGCTCAATGCGTGACGTCTACAAAGAGCGTGTCTGCCCAATGACGTTATAACTGTAGAATGATCGAGGGCGAGTTCTTGGTTTCTTATGTGGGTTTATTGTTAGGCAGTTTCATTATCGTCCTCCCAGCGCGGTAAAACAACACACGACAACACCAGTCCGAATTTGTCTACCTAAAGCAGTTCGTCTGCCAAACAGCAATGTGTTGTGACACTCTTAAACAGGACAATACTGCCATCTAGTGTACATGCATATGGTTAGAAAAACAAGGATGGAATATTCAACCCTCAACTCAACAATGAGTAGATGAGTGTTATGTGTGTGTAAATGTGTATATAAATGAACACTGAAATTCAAGTATTTCTTTTATTTTATATATATATATATATATATATATATATATATATATATATATATATATATATATATATATATATATATATATATATATAATAAAATAAATACATATTTATATATACATAGCTAGAATTCACTGAAAATCAAGTATTTCTTATATATAAATATATATATATATATATATATATATATATATATATATATATATATATGAAATACTTGACTTGTAGTGTTGTGTCGTTCGCGAACGATTCGTTCGAAAGAACAAATCTTTTGAGTGAACGTACTGAACCGAATCACTTCCTGAACTGATTCGTTCCTTTCTCTGTTCAGTTAAGCTCCACCGCGGGTGCGAATCACGTGAATCACGTTTGCGAACGTACTGACGCAGGGAACTGAGCTTACCTGAACTGAGAAAGGAACGAATCAGTTCAGGAAGTGATTACTACTACTACTACTGTGAAAACGATGATGCTGTGTTCCAAATTTAAGTTGTTTAATGAATCTGAATGAATGAGAACTTTGTTTATTATATATATATTTTTGTATTCTATTTTTGTTATTCTGAATTTACAACCCCCTGGCGCTATTTTGTACTGTTTTCATAATGTTTTATATTGTTGTTTGAATTACTGTTTGTAATTGTTGAAATTTATAAATAAACATTAAAAAAAAAAGAATCACGTTCGTGAACGTACTGACGCAGGGAACTGACTGTGTCGCCACATGAATCACGTTCGTGAACGTACTGACGCAGGGAACTGACTCGTTCCAACATGAATCACGAGATTCACGTTCGCGAACGTACTGACACAGAGAACTGACGTCACATTGAGGATCTCGTTCAGTCACTTTGTGCGCCGTTCATTGGGTGCTGAGGGCTTGTGTCGTTCACCAACCGACACACAGCGAGATCTGCCGCTGGGGAATCTGTTACTGACTGACTCATGATTCGCCGACCTGCGCACATTTTTTTATTCTATTTTTCATATCGTGTTTATTATATACCGTTTTTAGAGTGATCATAATGGTTTTGAAAAAAAAAAAAAAAACACATTGGGTGTGATATAAAAGGAAGAGTGATTTTTATTACATTTTTAATACATGTATGTTTTGTTAGAAACATTACATGTTAAAATAATAAAATGTAATGTGAAAAAAGAAAACTTGTAACACATTTTAGAATAATTTTTTTCTATCTTGTCAAATCCACTATGAATTGTTAAAATAAATGTAATGTAATAATGTAGAAAATAATTGCATTTCAAACACATTTACGAATAAATTTCAATTTTGTCGTTGAGTCAAATGTTAAAATGTAAAAATAACAATACCATTTGTAAATTTGTATGTAATTTTTACCACTTTAAAAAACGTTTTTTTTTTTTAATTTTGTTTTCAGATCCATTTTGAAAAGGCATGGACACCTCATGGAGAGGACACAAAAAAAAAAGAAGGAAAAAAAAGAAAATAATCCATCCATCCATCATCTTCCGCTTATCCGAGGTCGGGTCGCGGGGGCAGCAGCCTAAGCCACTTCGTCTAGCTCTTCCCGGGGGATCCCGAGGCGTTCCCAGGCCAGCCGGGAGACATAGTCTTCCCAAAGTGTCCTGGGTCTTCCCCGTGGCCTCCTACCAGCTGGACGTGCCCTAAACACATCCCTAGGGAGGCGTTCGGGTGGCATCCTGACCAGATGCCCGAACCACCTCATCTGGCTCCTCTCGATGTGGAGGAGCAGCGGCTTTACGTTGAGCTCCTCCCGGATGGCAGAGAAAGTAATATTTGTAGCAAATTTTCAAATAAATTATTATCTTGTCAGATTCACACACACCGAGATCTGCCGCTGGGGAAGCTGTTACTGACTGACTCATGATTCGCCGACCTGCACACAGAACTGCTGCTGCAGAAGTGATTAGGTGAACGAATCTTTTGAACGAATCAATTTAAGGAACGGCTTCACGGTGGCAGAGGGGTTAGTGCGTCTGCCTCACAATACGAAGGTCCTGCAGTCCTGGGTTCAAATCCAGGCTCGGGATCTTTCTGTGTGGAGTTTGCATGTTCTCCCCGTGAATGCGTGGGTTCCCTCCGGGTACTCCGGCTTCCTCCCACTTCCAAAGACATGCACCTGGGGATAGGTTGATTGGCAACACTAAATTGGCCCTAGTGTGTGAATGTGAGTGTGAATGTTGTCTGTCTATCTGTGTTGGCCCTGCGATGAGGTGGCGACTTGTCCAGGGTGTACCCCGCCTTCCGCCCGATTGTAGCTGAGATAGGCGCCAGCGCCCCCCGCGACCCCGAAAGGGAATAAGCGGTAGAAAATGGATGGATGGATGGATGAATTTAAGGAACTGATTCTAGTGATTCAGTACAGTCAAAAGAACTGCCGATCCCATCACTATTGACTTGGTGAATCTATGAATCTAGCGGTAAATATACTCCTCACCTCTTAACCACCCCGCCCCACCCCCAACCACGCCCCCCACCCCCACCTCCCGAAATCGGAGGTCTCAAGGTTGGCAAGTATGAGTTATGTAGACCACACGGAAGTGCTGGAAATGTAGAGGGAAAAAAATCCTGATTATAGCCCCTTTAATAAAAAATAAGCGGATGAAATGCGCACCATTTGGACTACAATAGTGTGTCAAGAAACTAGTCAAGATGTGTAGCGAAGCATTGACGAGCCATTTCTCCTAAAAGTGGAGCAAATGAGATGATGGATTTTTCTGGCATTGGGTGATCATAAACAGCCTGTAGGGGCACACAAGACTTTTAAAAAGTCACTTTGCATAACAGGGAATCTTTTAAACTAAAAAAAAAAAAAAAAACAGTCCATAACACAAACATATGCACTTTGTGCTGACATTGCAAGTTATGAACGAAAGTCTAAGAACATAATAGGATATATATTCTACACTACAGCCGTGGTTCATATTCAGCACTTTTCTTATCAGCGTCTGACACATGCCACGTGTCTGACACGGCCACGTTTTCATGCTATAATCACGCGGATACAACATCTATTCAATCAGCCTGATAGCGAGAGGCGAGTAAAGGGTTAAACGCCTGAAGAACGAGGAAAGGTTAGCATCCTTTCATTCCCAATGCATGAGGGCTCGTCCTCCATTCAGCAGCAGAACAGGCGCCATTGTTAGAGACCAAACATGAAGTAGGTGACAAGACTCTCTCTTTCTTATTCCATGACAACGCTCTCTCGTCTCGTCCTCGCCCAAATTGTTCCTGGAGGTTTTTGTTTCTTTTTTCTTTCAGTGAGGAAAAATGTGAGCCAAATTTCCACGTGAACAATTACTTCGCCGTCAGGCCTGGCAGTTCATTTATTTCAATTTGACAGACTGTGGGAGAAGAGGCCGCCATGTCGGCCATTGTGCTGAAGTCGACAAGGTGGCGGTGCGGGTGGTCCACCTGCTGAAAGTTGGCCTGGGACCCCAACGGGAGTCACACTTCCACTTTTGAACCCAAACATTTGTTTACCTTCCTACTGCTTTTGAAAATTGTACTATTTCTGTTCATTTTTTCTACACAAAAAATATGTAAGTCCAACATTTGATATAATTTGGTAAGAAAAAGATATATAAAAATTAAACAGTGAGGCTGAATTCATTTTAGTTTTCATAACCATTAAAATAAAAAATCAATGTGAAAGTATTCAAAAAATAAATGTCAGTCATTTATTTATTATTTTCATTACTATGACAGTCACACTTGCACTTTTGAAACCAAATATTTGTTTACATTACTACTGCTTTTGCGAATTCTACTTTGTTTCTGTACATTTTTTCTACACAGAAAAATATGTAAGTCCAACAGTGATATAATTTGGTCAGAAAAAATATTGAAAAAAATCAAACATTGGGTCTGAATTCATTTTAGTTTTCATAAAGTAAAAAAATAAAAAAATTCAAAACATTTAATGTCAGACAATTATTTATTATTTTCATTACAATGAGAGACACGCTTCCTCGTTTGAACCTAAATATTTGTATATGTTCTTTCTACACAATAAAAGAAAAGAAAAGTCCAACATTTAATATAATTTGGAAAAAAAAAAAAAAGGTAGATATTTTTAACACTGGTGTATGAATTTATTAGTTGTCATAACAAAGTACAAACAAATAAAATGTTTAATTATTCAGAGGAGTTAATGTTAGACATTTATTTATTATTTTTTAATTACAATAACAGTCACGCTTCCACTTTTGAATCCAAATATTTGTTTACAGTACTACTGCTTTTGAAAAGTCTGCTATTTCTGTTATTTCTTTTCTCCACAATAAGATGTAAGTCCAACATTTGATATACTTTGGTAAGAATAAGATATGAAATAAATTAAACCGTGGGTGTGAATTCATTTTAGTGTTCATAACAAAGTAAAAAAAATAAAACAAAAAGTTAAATGTTTAACAACTCAAAACATTCAATGTCAGCCATTTATTAATTACTTTCATTACAATGAGAATCACACTTTCACTTTTGAATCCAAATATATGTTTACATTACTACTGCTTTTGAAAATTTTACTTTGTTTCTGTTCATTTTTATACACAATAAAATATGTAAGTCAATCATTTAATATAATTTGGTAAGAAAAATATACTAAAAAAACCAAACAGTTGATCTGAATTTATTTTAATTTTCATAACAAAGTAATATAATTAATAAAGTGTAAAAAATGTAATTATTAAAAAAAAACTAAATGTCAGTCATTTATTTATTAGTTTCACAAGAACAAGAGTCACACTATGCTTCCACTTTTGGACCTAAACAATTGTTCTAGCACATACTATTGTTCAAACGCTTATTTGGAACATCCCACAGGTGAACAGGCTAACTGGGAACATGTGGGTGCCATGATTGGGTATAAAAGCAGCTTCCATGAAATGCTCAGTCATTCACAAACAAGGATGGGGCGAGGGTCACCATTTGGTGAACAAATGTGAGAGCAAATTGTTTAAGAACAACATTTCTCAACCAGCTATTGCAAGGAATTTAGGGATTTCACCATCTATGGTCCGTAATATCATCAAAAGGTTCAGAGAATCTGGAGGAATCACAGCACGTAAGGAGCAATGCCCGTGACATTGGATACCTCAGACAGTACTGCATCAAAAAGCAACATTGGTGTGTAAAGGATATCACCACATGGGCTCAGGAACACTTCAGAAAACCACTGTCAGTAACTACAGTTTGTCGCTACATCTGCAACTACAAGTTAAAGGCCTACTGAAACCCACTACTACCGACCACGCAGTCTGATATTTTATATATCAATGATGAAATATTAACATTGCAACACATGCCAATATGGCCTTTTTAGTTTACTAAATTGGAATTTTAAATTTCACGCGAGTTTCTTGTTGAAAATGATGACACGTGCGTGTGACGTCACTGACTGTCAGGAAATATTAGCGCTGCACCACTAGCAGCTAAAAGTCATCTGCTTTAATCGCATAATTACACAGTATTCTGGACATCTGTGTTGCTGAATCTTTTGCAATTTGTTCATTTAATAATGGAGACTATAAAGAACAATGCTATTGGTGGAAAGCGGTGGATTGCAGCTGTCTTTAGAACCGAGACACAGCCGGTGTTTCTTTGTTTGTTGTGAAGCAGAGCGGTCAAGCGAACCTGTTTTCTCTACGTCAACCAGCATGTTTTTGGATGGGAAAATTGTGATATATATCTTACCGGAGACGTCATTGGATTATTCGTCGTCCTGCATCAGCTGTCAAAAAAGGTAGCTGTGAGCTTGGCTCCTTGGCCCCTCTCTGAGACACTGCATGTTCACCACAGCCATCCGACCTCGAGGTATGTCTTTACAATATTTACAATCTCACTAAAACACTATTAAAACAATAAGCAGATAAGGGATCTTCCAGAATGATCCCAGTAAATGTGTCTGATTACATCTGAAACGCTCACACTGCCGCCGCCCGGAACCGTCGCTTTTTTCTTTTCTTTTTTTTCTAGTCCTTCACTATCAATATCCTAATTCAGTGGTTCTCAACCTTTTTTCAGTGATGTACCCCCTGTGAACATATTTTTAATTTATGTACCCCCTAATCAGAGCAAAGCATTTTTGGTTGAAAAAAAGAGACAAAGAAGTAAAATACAGCACAATGTCATCAGTTTCTGATTTATTAAATTGTATAACAGTGCAAAATATTGCTCATTTGTAGTGGTCTTTCTTGAACTATTTGGAAAAAAAGATAAAAATAAGTAAAAACTTGTTGAAAAATAAACAAGTAATTCAATAATAAATAAAGATTTCTACACATAGAAGTAATCATGAACTTAAAGTGCCCTCTTTGGGGATTGTAATAGAGATCCATCTGGATTCCTCAACTTAATTCTAAACATTTCTTCACAAAAAAAAATATTTTAAACATAAACAATATTTATGGAACATGTCCACAAAAAACACTGAATATTGCATTGTTATTTTTTTTCCCCACAGTTTATGAACTGTGAATGAATGAATTCATATTTTGTTGAAGTATTATTCAAAAAATATATTCATAAAGTTTTTTTGAATTGTCGCTATTTTTAGAATATTTAAAAAAAATCTCACGTATTCCTTGGCATACCTCTATTTGAAAACCACTGTCCTAATTCACAAATCTTTCATCCTCGCTCAAAATAATGGGGAAATTGTCGCTTTCTCGGTCCGAATTGCTATTACTGCTGGTGGCTCCCATTATAGACAATGTGAATATGTGTGGGGCCCTGCAACTCGTGACGTCACGCGCACATACTTCCGGTAAAGGCAGGGCTTTTTTTACTAGCAACCAAAAGTTGCAAACTTTTTCGTCGATGTTCTCTACTTACTCCTATCAGCAAAAATATGGCAATATTGCGAAATGATCAAGTATGACACATAGAATGGACCTGCTATTCCCGTTTAAATAAGAAAATCTCATTTCAGTAGGCCTTTAAAACTCTACTATGCAAAGCGAAATCAATTTATCAACAACACCCATAAACTCCTTCACTGGGCTGAGCTCATCTAAGATGGACTGATGCAAAGTGGAAAAGTGCTCTGTGGTCTGACAAGTCCACATTTCAGATTGCTTTTGAAAACTGTGGACGTTGTGTCGTCCGGACCAAAGAAGACAAGAACCATCCGGACTGTTATACACGCAAAGTTGAAAAGCCAACATCTGTGATGGTATGGGGGTGTATTAGTGCCCAAAGCATGGGTAACTTACACATATGTGGAGGCACTATTAATGCTGAAAGGTACAAGCAGGTTTTGGAGCAACATACGTTGCCATCTAAGTGACGTCTTTTTCATGGACGCCCCTGCTTATGTCAGCAAGACAAGCCATTACAACAGTGTGGCTTCGTAGAAAAAGACTAAACTGGCCTGCCTGTAGTCCAGACCTGTCTCCCATTGAAAATGTGTGGCACATTATGAACCGTCAAATTCGACAACAGAGACTGTTGAACCATTTAAGCTGTAAATCAAACAAGAATGGGAAATAATTCCACCTGAAAAACATCAACAATTGGTCTCCTCAGTCCTTAAACATTTACTGAGTGTTGTTAAAAGGAAAGGCCATGTAACACAGTGGTAAAAATGCCCCTGTGCCAGCTTTTTTTGCAATGTGTTGCTGCCATTAAATTCTCTGTAAATGATTAGTTGCCATAAAAAAATAAGTTTCTCAGTTTGAACATTAAATATCTTCTTTTTGCAGTTCATTCAATTGAATATAGAGTACGTTGAAAATGATTTAGAAATCATTGTATTCTGTTTTTATTTACCATTTACACAACGAGCAAACTTCACTGGTGACTTGAAACTGAGTTGACCAAAATACTATTTGATTTTGGAGAAGGAAAAACAGATGTATAATCTCTCAATCTGCGTTACTCTCCAAAACATAAATGCAAGCTCTTCAGAGCGATCGTCTTCCCGGGGCTAACTGTCCTTGCTGGACACAGCTGGCGCATGGCAGGAGGCTGATTCAAATCGCTCTAGTTTAGCCGAAGGAGCTGTTCTCCAGGAGCCAAACGGCACCTTTGCCACGTCCAGACGGCGGATGTTGCACAACAAAGCAGGCATTCACACGCTGACTACTAATGGACTCGCAGTGTGGACATTTGCATAGGAGGTCCACACTGTGGGCAGAATATCACAATTCATGTGGGAAATAAACAGCCAGGAGTCATGAATAAGACAGGGAGAGGTCGTTAAGGAAGATGCTGAGGGCAGGAAGGGATGAAACGGAAGGTGAGGAGTGCTTGTTAAGTCTCTGAATCTCAAGAAGAAGAAAAAGCAAGGCTTTGTAGGCGGTGATGAAATAGGCGCTGGCTGATGTCTCCGCTCCTTAAATCACACAAAAACAAACGCTCTTGTTTGCAGCATGTTTGACATCACAGTTGTGTTCCCAAACAGAACACTTCATTTGGCACACCTGCCCAATCTAATGGCAGCCCATGCAATAAAAATAACCATGCACATTTCTGATGGTATAAATGTAGCAAGTTGACTGTTCATGGTTTGTAGCCTTTTTTTTTTTTCTTTTACGAAAGGTCCTTAAAGGAAAAGTGCACTTTTTGCAATGTTTCTGATCGTTGACAATCATTATGAAAGACATGATGTTATAAAAATTATCATTTTTGTATTCTAAATATTAAATCACTGCGATGAGGTGGCGACTTGTCCAGGGTGCAACCCGCCTTCCGCCTGATTGTAGCTGAGATAGGCACCAGCGCCCCCCGCGACCCCAAAGTGAATAAGCAGTGGAAAATGGATGGATATTAAATAAATCTTATCAAGGTCTGCTGTCATTCGAATGCCGACTGCTGGAATGTTCATGTATTCTCATTTAGATGAAGAAACAGGGTAAATGGTAAATGGGTTATACTTGTATAGCACTTTTCTACCTTTTCAAGGAACTTAAAGTGCTTTGACACTATTTCCACATTCACCCATTCATACACTGATGGCGGGTGGTGGTGACAGGCGCTTTTCTTGTGGTTCTTGCCGGTTCCAGGTCCGAAATGGCTGTCAAAGTACCCCAACTTTCCAGAATACCTGCTCAGACTTCTACTGTCCAGGTGAGATACATGATTTATGATCTAGAATACATTCACAGGGAGCAACGAAGCGAGGAAACAGCAGACCACTTGATGATGTAACTATAGGGAGACAGGAAGTGACCACGGCGACGCTATAAATAGTGCATCTGCTTTAGCGCTTATAATAACAACATGGCTAATATTTGCTAATATTTATAACAACAATATCACTAATAATTGTTAATATTCAAGTCAGAACATGGGGTATTGTTGGCACTTTATGAAGTGTTAATAATTGGATTATATGGGCGAAATAGAGGAGCTCCCATTGACTCCGCTGTAAGCAGACTTTTATTTATATTTATTTAATATTTACAATGCATAAAAAAAAATATGAATAGAATAGACTAGAATACAACAGAATAGAATACAGTTTTATTGTCATTATTGCAGTAAACAGGTTCAAACAACAACAAAATTGGAGCAGATCCCCTAAGGTGCATATACAATATGGTAATACAAATAGTAAAAAAATATATAAATAAGAGATGTATCTATATGTATGTATGTATATATATATATATATATATATATATATATATATATATATATATATATCCACACACATGCATATATGCATACATATGAATATATATACACACATACATACAGTATAACATTATTGCACACTATAGTCCGAAAAAAATAAAAAATAATTAAAAGAAATGACATATGAGGACATGATGGACATATTGTGCTCACTCAGAGCCTGTTTAATGCTACTATGGCTCTTGGGTAAAAGCTGTTTTTTAGTCTATTTGTGCCAGGTTCTAGCACCCTATAGAGTCTGCCCGAGGGTAGCAGTTCTAGGTCTTTCAGGATGCTGTACAGGTCAGGGGCATCCGATGATCTTCTGGGCGGTCTTTATGACCCTTTGGAGCGGCGTTCTCTCTGCGGCAGTACAGCTGCTGAACCACACGCAGATGCAGTAGGTGAGGATGCTCTCAATGGAGCACCGGTAGAAGGACACCAGCAGTTCCTGAGAGAGGTGGTTGTTCCTGAGTATTTTCAGGAAGTGCAGTCTCTGGTGTGCCTTCTTGATGGTAGCCGTGGTGTTGGTGCTCCAGGATAGGTCGTCGGCCAGGTGGACTCCCAGGAAGCGGAAGTCGAAAACCCTCTCCAGGCAGTCACCACTGATGATCAGGGGCAGGATGTCCGTTTTATTCCTCCTGAAGTCTATGACCAGCTCCTTTGTCTTGGAGGTGTTCAGGGCCAGGTTGTTGACTTTGCACCAATCCGACAGCTTCTCCACCTCGTCCCGATATGCAGCCTCGTCTCCCTCCGAGATGAGCCCCACTACGGTGGTGTCATCCGCAAATTTGATGATGGAGTTGCTGGAGTGGGCAGGTGTGCAGTTGTTTGTGTAGATTAAGTAGAGAAGGGGGCTCAGCACGCAGCCTTGTGGAGAATCGGTGCTGAGGTACAGGCTCGATGACATGTGGCGACCCAACTGCACCCTCTGGGGGCGGTTGGATAAGAAGTCCTTAATCCACATGCAGATGGAGTTCGATAGACCCAGGTCTGACAGTTTGGACACCAGTCTATCAGGTATAATGGTGTTAAATGCCCAACTATATTCCACAAAAAGCAGCCGCACGTAGCTCCCCCCCGTCTCCAGGTGACCCAGTGAGGAGTGTAGGGCTGTGGCGATGGCGTCCTCTGTGGACCTGTTGGCTCTGTAGGCATACAGGTGTGGGTCGAGCTCGGGAGGGAGGACTGAGGTAATATGGTCCGTACCAGATTCTTGAAGCACTTCATAGCTATAGGTGTAAGTGCAACTGGGCGGTAGTCATTTAGGCAGCTGACAGAGTTCTTCTTCGGCACCGGGATTATTGTGGAGGTCTTCAGGCATGAAGGGATGACGGCCTGACAAAAGGGACAGGATGAAGATCTTAGTAAATACTCCAGCCAGCTGGTCTGCACAGTCCCTCAGTACCTGTCCCGGGTACCCCTTCTAATCCCGTAGCCTTCTTCGCGTTCACTGGCCTCTGCGTGCGTCTCACCTCATGCTCCTCCAGTATAAGGGTGCAGCTGCCTTGGAGGTGTTGTGACGGCTGCAGGTGTTTTTCTCTCGAATCGTGCGAAGAAGCTGTTTAACTCCCCCGCTCGAGAGGCATCGCCGTCAGCCGAAGGGTTACTGGGTCTGAAGTTGGTCATGTTCTGTATTCCTTTCCACACCCCCTTGGTGTTGTTGCTCTGCAGGTGGTCTTCCATTTTCCTCCTGTGCTCGGCTTTGACCTCTCTAATGCCTCTTTTCAGATTGGCTCTGGCAGCACAGTAAAGTGTCTGGTCCTGCGCTTTGAAGGCACTTTCTCTCTCTTTGAGTAAGCCCTGGATTGTTTTTGTCATCCAGGGCTTCCTGTTGGGGTAGACCCAGATGCGCTTGTCCACTGTGACAGTGTCTATGCAGTGTTTGATGTACCCCAGGACCGCTTCTGTGCACTACTCCAAGTCTGAGTTTTCAAAAACTGACCAGTCTGTTGTATCAAAGAAGTCCTGCAGCTGTTCCATAGCTCCCTCCGGCCATGTTTTGACCGTTTTGGTTGTGATAGGAGCACTTCTCCTTATTGGTATGTAAGATGGTAATAGGAGCAGGGACATGTGGTCACACTTGCCTAATTGGGGAAGTTGTATGGCTCTATATGCATTTTTTATGTTGGAATAGACTTTGTCCAGTGTGTTAGCTCCCCTCGTAGCACAACTTCACATGCTGGTGTCTTTCATAGTGATTGTGAACGATAGGCAACATTCCTAAAAAAGTGCACTTCCCGCTTAAAGCCAGGAGAGTTTACCTGTTTTTAAAAATCAACTGCAAAAACTCCTGCTAATGGTCCTTATGTGCCAGGAGAGTTCTGCTGTTTTTAAAGATCAACTTTAAAAAATGTGAGTGAAAGATCCTCTATAGGACAGGACCGCTCGTTTTTTTTTTAAGTACTAACCACAAAAATGTGGGTCGAAGATGTGATAAAACTACATGACAGTAGTGCTCAATTGTTTTTAAGGATCCATCTCAAAAACTGCTCGTCAAATATGGCCTCCGCCAATATGCGAGTCAAAGATCTTCTATATGACAGGAGAGTTCTGCTGTTTTTAAGAACATGTAAACAATGTGAGTCAAAAATACTCTATAATACAGGAGAGTGCTGCCATTTTTTTAAGGACTGTAAAAACACATTGTCAAAGATCCTTCATGTGACAGGAGAACTCTGCAGTTCATACAACAAAAATGTGAATCAAAGCTCCTCTATCAAACAGGACAGCTCTGCCATTTTTTAAGGATGTAGCACAAACAAATATGTCCATCCATCCCATCCATTTTCTACCACTTATTCCCTTTTGGGGTCGCAGGGAGCGCTGGCGCCTATCTCAGCTACAATTGGGCGGAAGGCGGCGTACACCCTGGACAAGTCGCCATCTCATCGCAGGGCCAACACAGATAGACAGACAACATTCACACTCACATTCACACACTAGGGCCAATTAGTGTCGCCATCCCCAGGTGCATGTCTTTGGAAGTGGGAGGAAGCCGGAGTACCCGGAGTGAACCCACGCAGTCACGGGGAGAACATGCAAACTCCACACAGAAAGATCCCGAGCCTGGGATTGAAAACAGGACTGCAGGACCTTCGTATTGTGAGGCAGACGCACTAACCCCTCTTCCACCGTGAAGCCCTAGACAAATATGTGCTACAGAATATTTTAGGGATGGAGCATAAAAATGCTAATCAATTTGAAAAATCCTCTATATACCAGAAGACCTCTGACATTTTTAGGACCTAGTATACTGTAAAAATGTCTGCCAAAGATCCTCTATTTGAGAGAAGAACTCTGCTGTTTTTAGGGCCCTACCTCAAACAAACTTAGTCAAAGATCCTCTATAAGACTGGAGAGCTCTGCTGTTTTTAAGTACCTACCACAAAAACATGAGTCAAAGATGTGATAAAAGTACATTACAGTGGTGCGCAACTTTTTTATTTTTATAAAGAATCCACCTCAAAAACTGCCAGTCGAATAGCCTCCATAAATATGTGAGTCAAAGATCCTCTATGTGACAGGAGAGCACTACCATTTTTAAGGACCTCCTGTAAAAAAACAATCATTAAAGATCCTTAATGTGACAACAGAACACTGCAGTTTTTAAAGACATACAACCAAGATGTGAATCAAAGATCCTCTATACAACAGTTCAATTTAGCTGTTTTAAGAAGCTAAACAAGACGGTCAAAGATCCTCCATATGACAGTTCAGTTTAGCTGTTTTTAAGAACCTACCATAAACAAGCGAGTCAAAGATCCTCTATATGACAGTTTAGTTTAGCTGTTTTTAAGAACCTACCATAAACAAGCCGGTCAAAGATCCTCCATATGACAGTTCAGTTTAGCTGTTATAAAGAACCTACCATAAACGGGACGGTCAAAGATCATCTATACGACAGTTCAGTTTAGCAATTTTTAAGAACCTACCATAAACAAGCCGGTCACAGATCCTTTATATGACCGTTCAGTTTAGCTGTTTTAGGAAACCTACCACAAACAAACGTGTCAAAGATCCTCTGTAAGACAGAAGCATTGCTGTTTTCAGGCAAGAATGTTAATCACCCCCCAAGTTTTAAACAAAGTGCAACCCAGGCGTAGATTTTGTCACTCTTAGGCATACACACACGCACTTTAAAGGCCTTGCGCCCGACCTAAGGCCGTCCACGAGCCGCAAGCGCCCACGCCACAATTAGGAAGTCATGCAGGCAGAATGACTGCTGGGAAGAAATCCATTACACACCTTATTGGCTGTAATGATTTCACTTCGCCAACATCGACGCCAATGAGCCATGAAGCCACGCCGTGTGATGTGGTTTCAGTCGCCGGTGCTAAAGGCTTCCGTTTGGTTGCCGGGGCGACGCTCATCTCGCGGCGGCGGATGGCTACTCGAGCTTTTGGATTGAGTGGGATAAAGCGGCAAAGGGATTCTCTTCTCAGCGGACAATCATGTAGAATGTGACCTTGGATGTGCTTTAGAGTAGTCAGTGTACAGCAGTACACTTGTATACCAATGTCAAAATAGCTTGTGTTAACAGGTATTTAACACATCTTTTATCTATTATAGTTTTCCTGCAGCTCCTTAAAACAGCAGCGCACCACTGTCATACATACAATTTTTGACTAACATTTCACTCTATTTGATTAAAAACAGCATAGCTCTCCTTTCATATGGATGATCTTTGACTGCTTTTTTTGCAGTAGCAACTTAATATTCCTGTTATACAGCATAGAATATATTCAACTGTAATTGTCACGGCGCAAGCGCATGCCGCTGCGCATTCATCAATATGCCTCGCGGAGCGCACCTCGGGACACGACCACGGCTGCTCATCTCCTGCACGCGTCACTCTGGCGGCAGCAAGCAGCTGCGATCAATCAGCACTTAGCGCACCTGGGCTTCTCAGGCCAGTGCACACCTGCGTTCCGGGCCAGAACATAATCATCCGTTTCCGTACAGTAAGCCTACACGTCAAACTCTTTGCGCACTCGTCACTCTCTGTGTCCTCCTTGTCGCTCCAACAGCAGACCTCCGTTCCCGCGTTGATGAGCTGTGTGGCTCGTCTCTCCTTGTTCCCTTGGTTTCCCTGGCTGCCTCTTGGATCTCAACCTCCCGCTTGGACATGGACCTTCGACACCTCGCTCTACCCTCGATTACTTCCTGCTTGTCTCACGGACCTATGAGCCTGCCCTGCCCCTTTTGGACTTGCCTCTCGCTCAAGACTCTGGTTACACGCAGCAGTTAATTCATACATGTAGTCGCACACATATACACCCTTTTGGCTCAGTCACACTCCATACCCTAGTTTATTATGTTATTGGTTGTTTGTATATATATATATATATATAACAAAACATAGAGCTAACTAGGCCCCCCTTTATTGTCTGTGCCGTCTACTCCTACTGTACGTAACAGTAATGTTCTATTAAATCTACAGTATATTGCTATGCAAGTTGTACACGGACTACTCTAAAGGTCAGAAGACACAAAATGCACCTTTATTGGATGTTTTGATTGATTGATTGATACTTTTATTAGTAGATTGCACAGTACAGTACATATTCCGTACAATTGACCACTAAATAGTAACACCCGAATAAGTTTTTCAACTTGTTTAAGTCGGGGTCCACGTTAATCAATTCATGGTAAATGGAATGTTCATGAAGTTTTGTAATTAGCCATCCTCCCCCCACGCGACACTGCACGCCGATTTTCACCTGAGAGCAAGAAAGACTGTGAGCGTGTCAGAGCACCTGGAGAACACGTCCCAGTGCTGTGTCCTGGTAGTCACGCTGAAACGTTGTGACAGGTGACAGGCACCTGGCAGCTCCCACAATTGGGCTATTGTCGATAACGTGTGTGATTGCATTGCGCCTGTCCTGTCATCTTCTGCTGCTGTGCAAAGATCCCTTGCTTTGTGGCCTTATGTTTTGGCAAGATGCTTATCAGCCTGTGTTGTGTTCCGTCAAAAAATAACACTGCCAAGGAGGTTTCCTCCTGATGGAATCATGGCATCATCTAAATTGCATACAACAAGGGAGAGTGACCATGCTCAAAATTTGCTAAATGTTGAACATTTTAACTTTGTTCAGATTGAATTTATTTTTATTTACCATTTTGTTAGTCATTTAAAACTAAATGATTGCTCTTATTGTTCAAATGAATTTATTGTAATCAGCTTGGCATATATATATATATATATATATATATATATATATATATGTATATATATATATATATATATATATATATATATATATATATATATATATATATATATATATATATATATATATATATATGCCAAGCTGATTACAATAAATTCATTTGAACAATAATAGCAATCATTTATATATATATATGTATATATATATATATATATATATATATATATATATATATATATATATATATATATATATATATATATATATATATATATATATGCCAAGCTGATTACAATAAATTCATTTGAACAATAATAGCAATCATTTAGTTTTAAATGACTAACAAAATGGTAAATAAAAATAAATTCAATCTGTAATCTATATATACATATATATATATATATATATTTTTTTTTTTCCCTTGGCCTCAGTCTGCACTCCCACTCCAGGGCCTAGGCTAAGACCAATTTTTAAATTTTATTTTAATCTTCTATTTTTTTCTCCCCCCTGTTTACCTGTATGTCATCTTTTTTGTAAGGGGCGCTGGAAGCCGGCAGACCCGTCAGCGATCCTGTTCTGTCTCCCTGTAATGTTTGTCTGATCTTGAATGGGATTGTGCTGAAAATTTTAATTTTCCTGAAGGAACTCTCCTGACGGAATAAATAAAGTACTATCTATCTATCTATCTATCTATCTATCTATCTATCTATCTATCTATCTATCTATCTATATATATATATATATATATTATATATATATATATATATACACACACATACATATACACATACATACATATATATACAGATATATATACACATACATATATACATATATATATATATATAAATATATATATATATATACATATAAACATACATACATGCACACACGCGCACACTCACACACTCTGACATACACACACCCACACACATTTATTATAATGTATATAATCTTTCTTCTATTTTTTTATAATGTTTTTATTTTTTTCAAGAATTGATTATTAATACAAAATTTGAATAAATTAATTAGAAAAACAGAAATATAATAATAGTAATATATTAAATAATAATAATAATACAGTACAGGCCAAAAGTTTGGACACACCTTCAAGACTATTTACATTGTAGATTGTCACTGAAGGCATCGAAACTATGAATAAACACATGCAGAGTTATGTACTTAACTAAAAAGGTGAAATAACTGAAAACATGTTTTATATTCTAGTTTCTATAAAGATGTCACCTCTGATTACTGCTTTGCATACTTCTACCATTCTTTTTATGAGCTTCAAGCGGTAGTCACCTAAAATAGTTTTCAATTTACAGGTGTGCTTGAAGCAATATATATATATATATGTGTGTGTGTGTGTATATATATATACACATATATATGTATGTGTATATATATGTATGTGTGAGTGGGTGTATGTATATACAGTATATATATATATATGTGTGTGTATGTATGTGTATACATAAATATATATATACACATACATACATACACACACATATATATATATATATATATATATATACTGTATATACATACACCCACACACACATATATATATATATATATATATATATATATATATATATATATATATATATATTGTTATTTATTTATTTATTTTATTTTTTCAAGTGAAATTGATTGTAATAATTTCTCAATTTAATTATGTTGGGGATTCTTGGCTATCAATTCATGATTACATTTTTCTGAAGCTTTCATTATTTATTTGATTTTTTTCCATATTTTAAAACCCCTTTTAAATATTTTTCTTAATATATTTTTTTACTTTTCTAATTTTCTTTATTGGTATTTCTTCGCAATTTTATTATCTCTAACTATATTTTTATATTTTGATTATTTTGAGTATTTTTGCATGGGTTTAATACATTTTTGAAAGCTTTAAATAGGACTCATTTTGAAATCAGAGTTTTGCTTGTATCTTCGACCAGGTGTTATTGCGGTTGCTAAAGTCGGCCCAGACTAATGGATAAACAAACACCATTATCAACCCGTTGCGGCCAAAACTTCGAGCCGGAGGAGGCGCTGCACAGCTTGGATCTTTTTAACGCGTAATCCCCTGCAAGCTCAGCCCGAGGATGTCAGGTACACTGAAGGTACAAAGACGAGGGGATCCGACACAAAGCGGAATTGACTGTTAAGTAAGAGCGCCGTGTGCTCCACTTTCCTCTCCCAGGAAGGCTGAAGGAGAAGCTAATAGGCATTCAGCTCCCCTGATTGCACTGCGTGATCAAGACAATTTAGCGTGTGCGTCACATGTGCGGTCATCTGCTTGTCGTATGTTCTCAAGTCAAGAAAGCACGTTGTCCAATAGACACGATTTCAAGCATCAATTAATTCACGCTCTCCTGCCAGCCTCCGTGACGCCGCTCGATCGCACTCCTGATGGCGTTTGTTGGCGCGGACACAAACACAAAATCAAGTGTGACTGAGTGAGCGAGCCTACTTAATGAAGAGTGGGTGATTAGACCCCCTGAGAACAGACCTGACCTTTAGCCGCCACATCAGTTCCTTCATGCACACGTGAGTCAGTCTCTGGACCGCTACACTTCACTTCAAATGTCACACACTTAAATACAATGGCTGGGTGGAGGGACACTGTGGCAGTTATAGAGGAAAAGTTGCAAGATGGCGGCAGAGGTGTCACAGCCTGGGATTACATGAGTACTGCTGGCAGTGGGAGGGCTGCGGTTCACTGAGGGTACCGTCAACATAAATCCCAACATGATGTGCTAAAAGTACACAACAGTGTCACATTAAAGAAGGGGTGTCCAAACTACGGCCCTGCTGGTGTCTTCAATTTGGCCCGTGAGACGTCTTGACTTTATAAAAAAAATGTGGCCCAAGGGGTGTCTATACACATTTATTTTAAATTTCCAACGATCCTATTACTGCAACTTGCAGACAAAGTGAGTTATTTAGGTCAATTATCATGAATTGTGAAGTGAAAACTATAAAAATGGGATCCATTACCTCCCTGCTTTACACTCAGCATCAAGGGTTGGAATTGTGCGTTAAATCACCAAAATTGACTCCCAGGCGCGGCCACCACTGCTGCTCTTCACTGCTCCCCTCACCTTCCAGGGGGTGATCAAGAGTGATGGGTCAAATGCAGAGAAAAAATTTGCCACACCTCCTTTGTGTGACAATCATTGGTACTTTGACTTTAAGAAGTGAACACAGCATATCAATTACTTACTGTATATGACTCAATCCAAACAACCTTCCTTAGTCATGACGCAAAAAAACCAACCAACTGCAACCAAGGGGCAACACACATTATCACCCATAACATAACCTCCTCACTAAACTTTGTGGATATTAAAAAAAAAAAAAATGTTGAGGCATCATAAAAACTTATAACTCCACCCACAATACAATACAGTGCATGGTGGGAAAAATACAATACACTCTCTCGACACTTATCCATTTTTGGAAAATTTTAGCTGCTTGATTTTTCTGATTAGTTACAAAACTTGAAGGAAGTTGTCATGGAAGTGAACAAAGTAGGAGTTGAACTTTTCCATTATCTTAATAGCCGATTATATGAATTATATAGCCATTATATTAATAAAATATGTTCACATACTTACATAGGTATACATATATTACATATATACATATATGTATACACCTTCACATATATGCATACATATACATACATATATATGTATACATATATATACATATGTATATATATAAATATATGCATATATATAAATATATATATATACAGATATACATATGTATATACATAAATGTATATACATACATATGTATATATACACATATATACATACATATATACAAACATACATATATATGTATTCATGTATATGTATGTGTGGGAAGAAATCAGAAGAATACTTCATCTCTACAGAAATGTTTCATGAGGGGTTCCCTCAATCGTCAGGCGATTTTAATGGAAGCATTCACATACCACGGTTTATATAGGGCACATGTACATATATATGTATGTATGTATATATATATATATATATATATATATATATATATATACACATATATATATATATATATATATATATATATATATATATATACACACACATATATATACACATATATATATACACATATATATATATACACATATATACATATATGTATATATACACATATATATACATATATGTATATATATATATATATATATATATATATATATATATATATGTATATATACATATATGTATATATACATATATGTATATATATATATCAACACAGACAATATTGTTTAAATAGCAGGCAACACAAGCGAGCAGCAAGATTATAGTGTACTGCCTATAGTCAAGCATAGGGGTGGTAAACCTGGGGCTGCAAGAGTGCTACCGGAACAGAGAGAGCTGTGGTTCCATGAAGAGACACATATATTCCATTGACAGGTTTTCAAACACACCTTCAAAACAACAAGTCCCTTCTTGAGAAAGCTAAATGCAATGGGTGGCCACAATAATGGCTGTGTTGAATTGTTTCATGCTGTCACAGTACATACATTCAAATTCAAACGCAGCCTGCGGTACCAGTACCTGATGCTACCACCACCATGCTTGACAATTATCTCGCTCCTCACATGTGTTGCCAGCTATTTGGACAATGATCAAGTCCTCTATTATCAAGTATATCCAAGTTTGCTTTCAACGGCACCGTCCCTGAGGACGATATGAGGAAATAGTTGCTGAAATGGGTATGAAGTAACGCTGCCAGAAATGTGCCAGCCAAAAGAGGGACAATGCCATCCATCAATCTGTCCATCTGTCTCCGTGCATGACAAACAGCTTAAGTGACGTTTTAAGGCTGCTTCCACTGTAAAGATGGATGAGTCGGCATTTCAGAGGCGACAGGGAATATGAGTCAGCTGGCCTCTTGGGTTAGCCTAGCATCTTTTATTTGCTGCTCAGGACACGTTTAAGTGGAACTGCACTTTTTTTGGAATTTTGCCTATCGTTCACAATCATTATGAGAGACAAGAACACACATTTTCTTTTATGTATTTCAAATATGATGAAAAACATTTTCAAAATTAAGCTAATGGGAGTCACCATTGTTGGCTTCAAAGTCCTCTAAAACAACTTCAAACCCTCCATCAACGTTTAATATACACACTGCAAGTATATATATAACGTAGTAACAGACACCTTCATAACAATATGCAATATGTGCACAATGTAGTAACAGACACCTTCATAACAATATTATTATGTACAATATACACACTGCATGTATATATAATGTATTAACAATATGTAATATGTACAATAATTACCGTATTTGAATAATTTTAATCAATAGCGGGACTTCCTTCCTTAGCGCATTTATTTCCGTTTCCATAGCCTCGCAAACAGACACCCGGGCAGGTTCTAATCATGGCATACTTTGTAACAGACAACAAAGAGGACTATTTTTGGACAAATAAAGAATCACAACCTTATCTTTTTGAAGCTGAATATATGGAGTATGTAATGCTGCCTATAGAAGCCAGTATGAAGAAGAAGCTGAAACGGAGCAGATGAACGACAAAACGGTGAGATTGATGTGATTTGGTCACGCTGCAAATCTGGAACTATGAAACTATGCCGAAATAAATGGAGTGCTTACCCAAATAAACTGGAAACATCCCAGGCCAGTTTGACCAAACGGACTACTGTCCATCCAGTAAGTCACTAAACTATTGATCATGATACATGCAGCACATACAGTACATACACTGTCTGGCTAGCTGTGTACAAACAAAACATGAAATAATACTTTACAGATACTGTGATATGATTGTTCAGGTTTTTCAATCAGTACAGATTGGTTTTCAATCACAGTGCATTACAAACTCAAATATGTTTGTGCTAGCTTATCACTTGCAGTAGTTAGCTTTTACGGCTAATACCGTAGCATGCCGATGTGTTACTACGCTAGAAAAATAGTTCCTCAGTGGTCGCTCTTACAATAACAATGTTTGGTTATTATACAGGTTGCAGAACGTAAATTAAGTATTGTTGACGGTATTTCAAATCAATTTTAAAGTGCTTTAGAAGTAGTGATTGCTATCATTAGCTGCATTGCTAGCCACCAAGAATACACAATTTGAATGTTAGGAAGCAAAAAAACTCAAACCTTTTGTTTTCTTGTCTCTCATAATGATTGTGAACAATAGGCACAATTGCTAAAAAAGTACAGCATACATGTCATATAAATATCCTCAAAATGTTATAAAAATTGGACAAATGGTCAATGACTTAAGGCTAGAATTAAGATGTTTTGCTTATTGTTCTTCAACTGATTGATCTGTGTGGCGTTTGCATGTTCTCCCCGTGACTGTGTGGGTTCTCGCCGAGTACTCCGGCTTCCTCCCTCCTCCAAAGACATGCACCTGGTATTGGTTGATTGGCAACACTAAATGAGCCCTAGTGTGTGAATGTGATATGGCACTGTGATGAGGTGAAAACCTGCAATAAAAAATGGATACACGGATGTATTCAAAGTTTATACACGGTGTCAAATTATACCGTATTTTCCGGACCATAGAGCACAACGGATTATAAGGCGCACTGCCAATGAATGTTCTGTTTTTGATCTTTTTTCATATATACCGGATTATAGGGCGCAATAAAGGGGTCGTATTACAATTATTTTTTTCTAAATCGAAAACACTCCCTTGTGGTCTACATTACATGTAACGGTGGTTATTTGGTCAAAATGTTGTATGGATTATGTTTTACAGATCATCTTCAAGCCGCTTTCTGACATTCGCTCTAGGATGCGCCGTTTTGTGGGTGGTCTTATTTACGTGGCTCACTGCAACATTGTAAGGGACAAGCGGTAGAAAAGGGATAGATGGACCTTTGGCAGCGTCTGAACTCTAATAACTAAAGTTCCTTGGGTGAATAATGTAAACTCATTACACCAGTATGTTTAAGCGCTTTCATGCCGAGTGTACTGACAGATATAAATAAGAAATTTACACTACTTTATAATAGAAATAGCAACAGCAAAGAATGAATGTCCCATAACATGAAGATGGAGAAAAAGAAGAAGCTTATCGACTACGATATCGACACGGACTACAAAGGCGGACGACACATAATTTTTGCAGATCCCAAATACACATCAGCAAGTACCAGAAGGTAAGAAAAGTTGGTTTTGCATAATATTGCGAAACAAAACGCCAGGAAATACAAACCACGTTTCCATATGAGTTGGGAAATTGTGTTAGATGTAAATATAAACGGAATATGATTTGCAAATCCTTTTCAACCCATATTCAATTGAATGCACTACAAAGACAAGATATTTGATGTTCAAACTCATAAACTTTGTTTTTTTTTGTAAATAATAATTAACTTAGAATTTCATGGCTGCAACACGTGCCAAAGTAGTTGGGAAAGGTTATGTTCCCCACTGTATTACATCACCTTTTCTTTTAACAACACTCAATAAACGTTTGGGAACTGAGAAAACTAATTGTTGAAGCTTTGAAAGTGGAATTCTTTCCCATTCTTGCGTTATGTAGAGTTTCATTCGTTCAACAGTATGGGGTCTCTGCTGTCGTATTTTACACTGCATAATGTGCCACACATTTTCGATGGGAGATAGGACTGGACTGCAGGCGGGCCAGGAAAGTACCCCCACTCTTATTTTACGAAGCCCTGCTGTTTTCACACTTGCTCTGAATGTGGGTTGGCATTGTCTTGCTGAAATAAGCAGAGGCGTCAATGAAAAAGACGACGCTTAGATGGCAGCATATGTTGTTCCAAAACCTGTATGTACCTTTCAGCATTAATGGTGCCTTCACAGATGTGTAAGTTACCCATGCCTTGGGCACTAATGCACCCCCATACCATCACAGATGCTGGCTTCTGAACTTTGCGTCGATTACAGTCTGAAAGGTTCGCTTCCCCTTTGGTCCGGATGAAACGATGTCGAATATTTCCAAAAACAATTTGAAATGTGGACTCCTCAGACAACAGAACACTTTTTCGCTTTGCATCAGTCCATCTTAGATGATCTCGGGCCCAGAGAACCCAGCGGCATTTCTGGATGTTGTTGATAAATGGCTTTCACTTTGCATAGCAGAACTTTAACTTGCACTTACAGATGTAGCGACAAACTGTATTTCGTGACAGTGGTTTTCTGAAGTGTTCCTGAGCCCATGTGGTCATATCCTTTAGAGATTGATGTTGGTTTTTGCTACAGTGCCGTCTGAGGGATCGAAGGTCACGGTCATTCAATGTTGGTTTCCGGCCATGCCGCATACGTGGGGTGATTTCTCCAGATTCTCTGAACATTTTGATGATATTATAGATGTTGAAATACCTAAATTTCTTGCAATTGCACTTTGAGAAACGTTGTTCTTAAACTTTTTGACTATTTGCTCACGCAGTTGTGGACAAAGTGTGTACCTCACCACATCGTTTCTTGACTGATCATTTTTTGGGAAGCTGTTTTTAAACCCAATCATGGCAACCACCTGTTCCCAATTAGCCTGCACACCTGTGGGATGTTCCAAATATGTGTTTGATGAGCATTCCTCAACTTTATCAGTATTTATTGCCAACTTTCCCAACTTCTTTGTCACGTGTTGCTGGCATCAAATTCTAAAGTTAATTATTATTTGCAAAAAAAAAAAGTTTATCAGTTTGAACATCAAATATGTTGTCTTTATAGCATATTCAACTGAATATGGGTTGAAAATGATTTGCAAATCATGTATTCCTGTTATATTTACATCTAACACAATTTCCCAACTCATATGGAAACGGGGTTTGTATGTTTTACCTTATACACAAACCATAATAATACTTGTATGTTTAATGCGCCGACAATCCATCAATATTGCCATCATAGTGCAGTCTACCCGGACCTCTTATGTGTGACTGCCATCTACTGGTCGCACTTATCATTACACCATGTACCAAATAAAATTGCTTCGAGGTTGGTAAGCAAAACCAGAATTATTCCATACATTGGGCGCACCGGGTTATACGTTGCACTTTCGAGTTTTGAGGAGAAAAATAGCCGGAAGATACTGTAGGTTGTGTTGTAGAGTGCATTGCACAGTGTGATGCTTTTATGGTGTGGAACTGTGGGATTTAATAACAGCGCCACCACGTGGTTATCTTACATAGATTAATGTGATCAAATTCGGACATCCCATGAACTAAACAATCTAACCCAATGTATGTTAAATATTACAAGACTTATAAATGAGTGGGTCAAAAAATAATCAAAGGGTTCTATATAACATATGACAATCCAGAGCCAATTAATTGAGCATAAAATAAATGATCAGTAAGTGACAAGACGGCTTAAAGGAAGCACAAAACTCAGACGAAGACTGTGTAGACAAAACTTTTGGGTCAAAGCAATTACACGAATCAATACACAATTAGCCAAACTGTGTTGTGCAAATATTAATCACACACTTTTTAGAAAGTACAACCTGTCAGCTCGCCTTACGCCTGGGTGGCCTTCATCATATCGACGAGCTGACCACCAACAGAAGTCAGCATCAAGCAAGCCTCCACAGTAATCGTCCTTTAATAACACATTATGGTATGGAATAAACGCTCCTTTGTTCTCACCCAAAAATAGCAGCCGGCCTACCAGTAGAAAATGACGAGTTGCATGACGTTGGGGTTAATTAAGTTTGAAATCAGGGAGATGATCAGCGGGGCTGACATTCAAACTGCCAGCCGCCGCTAAAAAAAGGCTTTACTGCGCATGGGGGAACAAGACGTTGAACACCAACAGTGTGTAGGAAAATGATACAATGATTAATTGACTAAAACTGAACACTGACTTTTCATACGATGTGGGGACCCACATGTATTAAGAGTGCCCATACATAAAAAAAACTTGGTGTACGCACTTTTTGACAGCAAAGTTAAGAAAAATCAAGAGAGCACTGAACGTGGAAATCTGCACTAGGTGATGCTGGGTAAAGAATTAATGCGCAGACTGACTGATGTGCACCTCAGAGACAATTAACACACCTTGTACGCCAAAGGATAGAAAAGCAACATTAAAACAAAGGCTGCTTTAGCAGTATGAGAAGATCTTGCTAATGTTCCGAGACAGAACAGATTTACCGTCAAATGACTACGCTTTAGGTGTCTTCTTGGAACTGTGTGTAGAGCTTCAAGAGCGCTACACAACGAGGGGCCATGCATGCGCTGCCTGTGCCCACATACATTATGTTTTTATTTTTACATTTGCGCCCTCATTTACACAAATGGAACCAATGCATGCAAGTAATTAACTCTATGATCTGTTGTTAATTAAGGATTAAAACCATGAGATCATGTAGCACCTTCTTGATTCATTTTTCAAAACCTGTTTTGATGCCTCTTTTCATCAATGTAGAGTGAACATCGCAGTATGTTTACGTTTAAATTCAGAATAGGTCCTCTTAGTGTGTTTAAAGCCAGGAAAGCAGTGTTGTTTACAATATATTGAACTTTGGAAATGCCAGCACACAACCGTGATGTCGTCAGATGAGTACATTTCTCCGTTTGAGCTGTGCCCTGAGGAGGGCTTTTTGGAACTCTTCACCCTGGCAAGCGTTTTTTCAAAAGTGTGCATTTTTAGTATTAACTATGCATTTGTATGGCAACAAGAAGCCTAAACACATTGAAAAGTATACGTCTTTGAGTGGACTAAGGTTGTCCCCATACCAATATTTTGGTACCGGTACCAAAATGTATTTTGATACTTTGATACTATTCTCAATAAAGTGGACCACAAAAAATGGCATCATTGGCTTTATTTGAACAAAAAATCTTAGGGTAAATTAAACATGCTTCTTATTGCAATTTAGTCCTTAAATAAAATAGTGAACATACTAGACAACTTGTCTTTTAGAAGTAAGAAAGCAAACAAAGACTCCTAATTAGTCTGCTGACATATGCAGTAACATATTGAGTCATTTATCATTCTATTATTTTGTTAAAATTATGAGGGACAAACTGTAACAAATTATTATTAATCCACTTCTTCATTCATTGTTAATATGTGGTTATTTTCTGTTTTAACATGTTGTATCTACACTTCTGTTAAAATGTAATTATCACGTATTCTTCTCTTCTTTGATACTTTGCATTAGTTTCGGATGATACCACAAATTTAGGAATCGATCCGATACCAAGTCGTTACAGGATCATACATTGGTCATAATTCAAGTCCTCATGTGTCCAGGGACGTATTTCTTGAGTTTATAAACATAATATGAATTTTTAAAAAACTAAAAAAGATGTTGTGATGTTAAAAAAAATATCAATGTAATCATAGTAGTATCGACTGGATGCACTCTTGTACTTGGTATGATTACAGTAGATGTCAGGTGTAGATCCACCCATGCAGTTTGTTTACATTGTGACGCCGGTGAGCTGTAGTCTCCTCCTACGGTGTGTAGTGAAACATGTTTAGCTATTCCTCGTCCTGCAGTGATAATCATACTGGTAAGAAACTGATTTTATTTGTATCCATGGAGACAAGGATTGTGATTTAGAAGTAGCTAAAATACTGCCGACTGCGGATGGATGTTAGCCGCTAGCTAGCTAGCCATGTCTTAAAGCACCTCTTCCTAGGGGACTTTCAGTGTTATAACTTCACCTTTATCATTAGTTTTTAAGCCTAAGTCCATCCATTCTCCCTATTCTGTCTACACACTGTGTCTGCTAGTAAGTACTCCGTGTTTGTGCATTGCCGAACATGCTCCTTTGCTCGTAAAACCAGCAATGTCATGTCATTCCTGTTAAATAATTTTTAAAAAGAGCGGGTATTTTTCAGAAGCAGTACAGTACTGTTTTTAATTCATTAGTACCGCGGTACTTTAATAGTACCAGTATAGCGTACAACCTTAGTGTGGGCGTGGTCTTAAATGGGGGCGTGGACAGGGAGTGGTCAGCCACTCCAACATCGAATGGGATGTAGAATTTAAACTTTGCACAGAATTTTTGACTGAAAATCTGCATGCAAAATGAACAAACCTCCTTTAAGTGGTTGTGTTTTTATAGAGCACAGACTTCCAGAGCACACTGCTGATTATGAAGACCATATCCACCATGCCCTATTAAAGGGGAACATTATCACAATTTTTGAAGGGTTAAAACCAATAAAAATCAGTTCCCAGTGGCTGAATTTATTTTTCAAAGTTTTTCTAAAAATTTTACCCATCACGCAATATCCTGAAAAATGGCTTCAAAGTGCCTGATTTTAACCGTCGTTATATCCACCCGTCCAGTATCCTGTGACGTCATAGCGTGACCACACAGAAACAAACATGGCGGATAGCACAGAAAGGTATAGAGATATTAACTCGGATTCAGACTCGGATTTCAGCGCCGTAAGCGATTCAACAGATTATGCATTTATTGAAACGGATGGTTGGAGTGTGGAGGCAGGTAGCGAAAACAAAATTGAAGAAGAAACTGAAGTTATTGAGCCATATCACGACAGACAGCTGCACGGGAGGAAGCGAGGACGAATTTGGCGATCGCCTTCTAACCAACGTTTGGTATGTGTTTGTTTGGCATTAAATGTGGGTGGAGGGAAAGGCTGGATGCAAATATAGCTACAAATGAGGCATAATGATGCAATATGTACATACAGCTAGCCATGTTAGCATTGATTAGCTTGCAGTCATGCCGTGACCAAGTATGTCTGATTAGCACACTCCACATAAGTCAATAACATAACCAAAACTCACCTTTGTGCATTCATGCACAACGTTATAAGTTTGGAGGACAAAATGAGACAGAAAAAGAAGTGGCATAAATCACGTCTTAGACAACATATCCAGGGGGTTTACCTCGCTCGTCTGCGGAAAGAGACTGCCGTCGTCCCTGAATAGCTCGCACTCCGGCAGATTCAGTGGTGGTCTATTTTCCAATATTGCAGATTTCGTTGACTTTATCCTTGGAAATGCATCTGCTTTGAGTGTCGCAGGATATCCACACATTTTTGCCATCTCTGTTGTCGGTAAAGTGTGTGGAATAAACAAGGGACTTTCACATCTTTTGGCCACTGTTGCAACTTGAATCCGTCTCTGTTCATGTTGTTACACCCTCCGACAACACACCGACGAGGCAGGATGTCTCGAAGGTACGGGAAAGCAGTCGAAAAAACGGAAAATAACAGAGCTGATTTGACTTGGTGCGTGTAATAAGATTGAGCAAATGGCGGATCGCTTCATGTTGTGACGTCACGGATGAAAGGTCATCGCTCCGACAGGCTTTCAAATGAAAGGCGTTTAAATCGCCAAATTCACCCTTTTAGAGTTCGGAAATCGGTTAAAAAAACATATGGTCTTTTTTCTGCAACATCAAGGTATATATTGACGCTTACATAGGTCTGGTGATAATGTTCCCCTTTAAATAAATAAATAAATAAATGGGTTGTACTTGTATAGCGCTTTTCTACCTTCAAGGTACTCAAAGCGCTTTGACATTACTTTGAGACACTGGTGATTTAGGGCTATATAAATGAACATTGATTGATTGATTTACCCATTCACACACACATTCACACACTGATGGAGGGAGCTGCCATGCAAGGCGCCAACCAGCACCCATCAGGACCAAGGGTGAAGTGTCTTGCTCAGGACACAACGGACGTGACGAGGTTGGTACTAGGTGGGATTTGAACCAGGGACCCTCGGGGTTGCGCACGGCCACTCTCCCACTGCGCCACGCCGAAGAAGAAACGTTTATAGCATTTCAACGTGATGTTAGCCTACAGCAACTTGATGAATGGCGAGGCGTCTCCGTTTTGATTCTTTTTTGATGAATCGTTCAGGCTTACAGTGATTACCATTTGCAATCAAATGCAGAGGCACAAAGGTCATAGGGAATTAGACCCCCTCGCTAACAAAAAAAAAACGGTTTAATCAGGTTGCAGATTGCCTGATAAGCAGCCAGGTGGCGACGGACGGGCGATAAAAGTTATCTTTCATGTCAGATGCACGGAGCAACACGGTGTCAAACAGAGCAGAAAGCATCACCCTGTGGGCTGAACGGAGGCCGGCGTGGTCAGCACCGTAAACGCCAGCCTTGACCCGGCGACAGCTTCACGTTAAGATGCGGAGATAGAGCTGACGTCTGCCAGCGAAGGTTCCTTCTCTTTATCTCCTTTCTGAGCTTTCTGGCAATAATTACAGCCGCCCCCTCGCTCTTTTGGTCGACAGGGCCTGGCGGCGAGCGAGGAATTATCGCCCGGGCCATCTTGAAAACGATCGAGCCAAGGTCAGGGTGTTCAATTTCACTTGTTATTCCCGTGCACCTTACTTTCTCGTCCGCCACTTATCCACTCCTACCTGCTGGCCCACGCTCGCACTCGCCCATGAATTTTATTCCGGGACAAAACCTCCGTTTCCAGGACAGCAGCTTCACACCCATTCATTTCCAAATCTGCAGTGGAGTCACATCGAGTGAAATGGACAATTCCATTTCTTTTGGAATTAATTTCAAGGGAAAGTCTTTTAGGAATAGGGGAGAACCCTGGATGCCCACTTTATCACCCGTCTTGGGCGTCCAGGTCTGCTGATGCCCATTAATTTCAAAATGGAGCATCTCAAAAGATCATTTAAAGAGAAACTGCAATTATTTGTGTTCACAATCACTATGAGAGATAAGAACGCGTGTCATTTTTTTTTTTGGGACGATTTTAAAGATGATAAATACACTTGCAATATGTGAGTCACCGATGTAGCCTTCAAAGTCTCTAAAACAACTTCAAAACTCTCCACCAACATTTTATATACACACTGCAAGTATATATAATGTAGTAACAGACTAACCTGACTCTCGCCAGATCCTTGTAATTCGCTGAGCTCCACACAAGGATCTGGGACCTCTCAATAGGAGAGGTATTTCAGAAGAGGGGGCCTTGTAAAAAAAAAATCATTGTATTGGATAAACTACTTGTCCGTTATCTTGAATGACATGCTACTTCAACCACTCACATAGAAATCAACCCGTGACGCTGATGAGAGCAACGCTGGGAAATCCAAAACAGAACAGCAGACATATTGGATAACGACAGAGCGAAAAGTGAATGAACACCTTCAAAACAATTCTGTGTTCATCTTTTAAAGAATGAATTTTCGATAGATTCGACAAAACAGTTGCAATAGCACGTCTATGAAATCCCACCCAGCCATCCTTATTGGTCCATTATTTTTTGTTATCTTGAAGGAGTTTGCATTGCCCTCGAGCCCAGATCCTTGTGTGGAGCTCAGCAAACAACAAGTATCTGGCGAGAGTCAGGTTAGTAATAGACACCTTCATAACAAAATGTAATCTGTACAATATACATACACACTGCAAAAAATAAAATAAATAAATAAATAAATTAATTAATTAAAAAATATATATATTTATATATATATATATATATATATATATATATATATATATATATAGAAAATGTAGTAACAGACACCTTCAAAACAATATGTAATATGTACAATATACACACTGCAAGTATATATATGTATATATATATATATATATATATATATATATATATATATATATATATATAGATATAAAATTTAGTAACAGACACCTTCATAACACTATGTAATTTTGTTTGTATACACACTGCAAGTATGTATATATATATATATATATATATTTATATATATATATATATATATATATAAAATGTTGTAACAGACACCTTCATAACAATATGCAATATGTACAATATACACATTGCAAGTAAATATATATATATATATATATATATATATATATATATATATATATATATATATATATATATATATATATATATTCACATATAGCGAGAGAGGGAGAGAGAGAGAGAGAGAGAGAGAGGGAGAGAGAGAGAGAGAGTAGTAACAGACACCATAACAATATGTGATATGTTCAATATTTACCGTAATTTATTCCTTTTATGCACAGCCGGAACTAATTCTTCGGTGCATTTATTTCCGTTTCCATAGCAGCGCACTTCCTCACTTCCGATTTCCTGCAACAAATTTGTTCCTACTCCCGGAATCAATCGCAAGTGTGTTTTCTAATCATGACAGACTTTAACAGACAACGGAGATGACTATTTTTGGACAAATTTGTGTCGATTACCATGAATAACTTAAAAGGAGGGATCACATTATTTTAAATGACAAATATAGTCACTACTCTGTTGACTATTGGATTATTAGAAGCCTTTGAATTTCGTTGTAAAATAGGTCAGTTACCATTGAGAACTCGTAAAGAGTGATCACGTAAATACAATGTCTTCATTATGCATGCTAATGTACCTGGAGTCACGGGTGAGTGAGCATGTCATGGGTTTTGACTTTTGGATTATTTTTAGTCTTTGGATTTCATTTGTACAATGAATGTGTCAGTTACCATTAAAAAACGAGCAAGGAGCAATTACGGAGTGTGTGCGGAAGTCTCTTGTGCACACACACGTAGTTGTGTGTGAGCCAGCGTTGTATTGTTTGGAATCTTTTTATCTGGTTTATGTCATCAAGTGTGTCAGTTTCCATAAAGAACTTGCAAAGAGTGATCACGTTATTTTAGTGACAGATCTTTATTACGTACACAAATATAGTCACCAGTGAGGGAGCAAACTATGGACTTTTGAAATATTTGGTGAATTGTCTTTTTAATGACATTACAAAATCGGGTCATTTAGAACTTGCAAGGGGCGATCAGATAAATAAAATGACATGTCTTTATCGCGCATGCAAATGTACCTGGAGGTCCGGGTGAGCGGACGTGCTACGGGTTTTGACTTTTGGATTACTTTAAATATTTGGATTTAATTTGTATAATGAAATGCGTCTGTAACCATTGTGAGCTTTTAAGGAGCGATCCCAAAAATAAAAAATGCCACAACTACACAATGAGACCGCATTCAATTATTTTGGGTCTTTGTAGTTAATTTATATCATGAAATGTGTCGATGCGTTAAGTTAATTAAATGACATGTCTTATTGGGAAAGCAAGCGTGTTTTTTTAGTTATAATCAGAGGTGGGTAGAGTAGCCAGAAATTGTACTCAAGTAAGAGTACAGTTAGAGATTTATTACTCAAGTAAAAGTAAGGAGTAGTCACCCAAATATTTACTTGAGTAAAAGTAAAAAGTATGTCGTGAAAAAACTACTCAAGTACTGAGTAACTGATGAGTAACCTGTTCGTTTAATTACGGCAACAGATAATGCACAAAACATAAAAATAGCAATGAGCAAATTCAGAGCCAGGAATATCTCTTAAGCAACTAAAACAATATTATATATTAAATAATAATACATTAAAATAAAAAATTAAAATTAAGGCAAATTGAGCCACAATAACTTAACAGCACCATAGGCTCAGTAGGCATTGATTGATTGATTGAAACTTGTATTAGTAGATTGCAGTACAGTACATATTCCGTACAATTGACCACTAAATGGTAACACCCCAATAACTTTTTCAACATTAATCAATTACTTAAAAAATGACCAAGTCGAGGTGATCTACCTCATATATACATATACGTACACACATATCATATATATATATAATTTACATACACACACATATCATATATATATATATATATATATATATATATATATATATATATATATATATATATATATATATATATATACAGTATATACTTTATATTTATTTATTTTGCCGTTTTTGTTCACATGTTAAAGGTGTTTTAATGAATATACATGCATGTTTAACATATAGATTCCTATCTTTAATGAAGACAAGAATATAAGTTGATGTATTACCTGATTCTGATGACTTGCATTGATTGGAATCAGACAGGATAGTGCTGATAACGTCCCGGTTTTCAAATGGAGGAGAAAAAAAGTTTCTCCTTCCTGTCAAATACATCATGAAAGTCGTTGGTTTTTGGCATCTAATTTGTCCAGCTTCCATATTCGTTTTTATACACTTTACAAGAAATACATTGGCGGAAAATTCCGTAGCTTGCTAGTTTGTTTGCGCTGGCTTTCGGAGATTCTTATTTTGTTAGCGCAGGCGCGATGGAGAGGCACTTTTATTGTGAAGACAGGAACTGTGCGATCAGTCTTTGGGCTTTTGACGGGAAGTACGGTTGAAATAAAAAGTGTCTTTTTTCCTTTACACTTTTGATTGATTGAAACTTTTATTAGTAGATTGCACAGTACAGTACATATTCCGTACAGTTGACCACTAAATGGTAACACCCCAATAAGTTTTTCAACATGTCGGGTTCTACGTGTGACGGTCACGTGACCACCTGGTCCAACGTCACCAGTGACTGCATGTGATTGGTGAAACGCAAGCATGCGTAGTTCCTACTTTGAATGCGTGTCTGACAAAAAAAAAAAAAAAAAGCGTGCATTAACAGATCGATAAAAAAAAAAAGTAGCGAGTAGCGACCTGATTGCAGATAAATGGAGCGGAGTAAAAGTAGCGTTTCTTCTCTAAAAATATACTCAAGTAAAAGTAAAAGTATGTTGCATAAAAACTACTCTTAGAAGTACAATTTATCCCAAAAGTTACTCAAGTAGATGTAACGGAGTAAATGTAGCGTGTTACTACCCACCTCTGGTTATAATGTATATGTATTTTGAGTTTTTAATTTTTCCTTAGCAGGAAACGTGCTTCCAAGACTAGGCTAGCCTGCAATGCATGTGTTTACGTGCAATCATGCACTTGGGAGCGGATCAGTGTGTGCACTCACGCCAACCACGCTATAGGCGCAAAGTGGGCACAGGCATGGTACCCATTGGCCAAGTGTGAGTAGACCCTCATTCTCCTGGCTGGATGGGGGCTGGCAATTTAAAAATGATCTATGCAAATGTCATTTGGCTGTGTGTCATCCAACACAGCCAATTAATGCCCATGCTTCACCAGCCCGACTATAAATGAACTGGGATAGAGATATATAATGGCCGGATTAATGTGTGTTCCCGAGGCCTCGCCTAATTGCCTAAAGGCTCCGGCGTTGAGGCGGCAAACACGGAAGAGTGACTGAGGAGGCAGAAGGATGAAGGGCATTAACTCTGTATCATTTATACAAACTTTACTGTCTCTCCAATTGGCTTTTATTGGCAGGAAAGTGATGGGCTCATATATTTTAGACACAGCTGGCTTGTTTGGAATTCAGCAGCGATTCCTTGTTGCAGATTTTAGAGATTTTAGAGAGATGCTGCAGGCTAGCGTGTCATACACTGCGTTTCCATGGACTAAGTTAGTCTGATTTCTCAAATATTTTGTTTTTTTGTGTTTCCACCTGCGCTAATGCAAAGTATTGGTTACACGCAGTGGGTCTCCCCTACACCGGAGGTGCCATTATTTCCCTTTGGGCGGTTAATTTATTAAATATTTAATTGGTATTGTTACACCTTCATCCTATGTTTCTGGCAGAATATAATTCAGTTCTGTTCAGTTTCAGTTTATTTTGAACATGCATACAATACAATGTAATGCATTACATATTTCCAGTTGTTTCATCACAGCATGTCCGAAAAGGAGTAGGAACAAGCAGAACTTATTTAATCCTACCCCTTGAGCAGTTTTATCCCATTTCATTATAACAGAACAGTGAATAAATACATATGCCATGAGTTAACAAATAATAAATACATAAATAATTTTTACCTAAAAAAAAAAAAGGTTCAATATGTTCATCATAATTGTTCTTCTGTGTACTTTGTGAACACTTGTAGTTTGAAGAGTCTCTTAAACTGAATGATATTGGTGCTTTGTTTGATTTCCTTGTGTAATTCATTCCATAATTTAATTCCACATACTAATATGTTAAAGGTTTTAAGTGTTGTACGTGCATTCAAATGTTTTCAATTACATTTTCCTTTAAGGTTATATTTATCCTCTTTTGTTGAGAATAATTGTTGTACATTCTAGGGTAGCAGGTTATAGTTTGCGTTGTACATAATTTTAGCTGTTTGCAAATGCTCCAAATCACTGAATTTCAATATTTGTGATTCAATAAATCAAGGGATTTGTATGTTCTCTATATCCAACATTATGTATTATTCTAATTGATCTTTTTTAGTGAATGAAGCACACATTTGTAGTTATTTCCCATATTTCTGCACAATAAATCAGATATGGTAACAAGTAATGGTAAAGTTAAAGTACAAATGATTGTCACACACAAACGAGGTGGGGTGAAATGTGTCCTCTGCATTTGACCCATCCTCTTGTTCACCCCCTGGGGGATTTAACCCCCAATTCCAACCCTTGATGCTGAGTGCCAAGCAGGGAGGCAATGGGTCCCATTTTTATTGTCTTTGGGGTTTGAACTCACAACCTACCGGTATCAGAGCGGATACTCTAACTACTAGGCCGCAGTAGAGAATATGAAGTGCTTTTTGGTCTAGAAAAACATTTTGCTTTATTCATTATTGACGTGTATCCAGTTATCTCTTATTATACCTAAAAATCGGGCAGCACGGTGAAACAGCGGTTAGTGCGAGTGCCTCAGAATACAAGGGGATCTTTCTGTGTGGAGTTTGCATGTTCTCCCCTCCAAGTACTCCGGCTTTCTCCCACCTCCAAAGACATGCACCTAGGGATAGGTTGATTGGCAACACTAAATTGGCCCTAGTGTGTGAATGTGAGTGTGAAAGTTGTCTGTCTATTTGTGTTGGCCCTGCGACATACTTGCCTACCCTCCCGGATTTTCCGGGAGACTCCCGAAATTCAGCACCTTCTTCTTGGAAGAAATTTTCTCCCGAAAATCTTTCTGAAATTCAGCCGGAGCTGGAGGCCACGCTCCCTCCAGCTCCATGCGGACATGAGTGGAAACAGCCTGTTTTCACGTCCGCTTTCCCACTACAAATATAAACAGCTTGCCTGCCCAATCACGTTACAACATCTAGGGATTTTAATAAAAAAAACTGCACACACAAGGAGACAAGCAGAAGAACGAGGAAGTTACAGCCATGGCGACGCCGTCTGTAATAATTGTCTGTTGCCATGTCCTGGTGAATGTTGGCTATAGCTTTATTTTTTTTTGTCATGAAAAAAGTAAAATAATAAACGTGAATCCACTGTGTCCTCATATGAACCTTTATTAGCACATTGCGCCAATAACATAACATGAGTATAACATCAAAGTCTCTGGTAACTTCCTCTCTGCCCATTACATAAGTCAAAAAATCATGTGGAAAAATATACAAATGACAAGAACCAGCAATTCCACACTACTGTCATTATGAATATTATTTTTCAACAGCTGAAATAAAGTTATCAGTTTGAACCGTCAGATAAGCCTTCTGCATGTTTGCATGCACGAGTCGACTCAAAAGCTCTCCTCCTCTCCCTCACCTTAGCAATACAATTAGCCACTAAGTACGATGCTCTCAGTGCCTTCTCATCTACTGATGTGGTGACCCTTAGTAATTTCTTCTGTTTTTCATGTTCATGCTTTTTTCTTTCAAAATACTCCAGGGGCTTGTCTTTTAATCCAGGGTGTTTGGTCTCTAAGTGGCGAAGCAGTTTTGAAGGCTTCATTGCCTCATTAGAGAGCTGCTCGCAACATACTATGCAGAGCGGGATCGGTGCTTGGGAATCACCTGTTGCGATAAATTCATAGTTGAAGTAGGACTCCTGGTATTGTCTGTTAAAAGCTTTCTTTTTGTTGAAAGTTGTAGGCTGTTCTTCTCTCTCTTCACTGTGCCTTTTCCCCTTCGAAAAGAAACCTGTTTTTTACTCATTTTCCTAGCTAGGTTAAATTTTGCCGCTCACGTGACCAAGACATAACCGAGAGAATCCGGTCATTTTTCAAAATAAAGTACTGAAAAAAAATAAAATCGTTCGGGCTCAGATTATAAATAAAACAGAAATAACTAATTATTTATTTTTCTTATTTGTAAAAGCTTTGTTTTTTTTTCAATTTTGGGAATTTTCTATCCATCCATCCATCCATCCATTTTTTACCGCTTATTCCCTTTCGGGGTCGCGGGGGGGCTCGCGCCTATCTCAGCTACAATCGGGCGGAAGGCAGGGTACACCCTGGACAAATCGCCACCTCATCGCAGGGCCAACACAGATAGACAACATTCACACTCACATTCACACACTAGGGCCAATTTAGTGTTGCCAATCAACCTATCCCCAGGTGCATGTCTTTGGAAGTGGGAGGAAGCCGGAGTACCCGGAGGGAACCCACGCATTCACGGGGAGAACATGCAAACTCCACACAGAAAGATCCCGAGCCTGGATTTGAACCCAGGACTGCAGGAACTTTGTATTGTGAGGCAGACGTACTAACCCCTCTGCCACCGTGAAGCCCGGAATTTTCTATATTTATATATATTTTTTTTGTTGTTTTTTTTTTTGTTTGTTTGTTTTTTGGGGGAATTTTCTATATTTATATTTAAAACAAAATAAATATATCAAGCTAGAATTCACTGAAAGTCAAGTATTTCATACACACATATATATATATATATCTATATATATCTATATATATATATATATATATATATATATATATATATATAAAATACTCGAGTTGGTGAATTAGCTGTAAATATACTCCTCCCCTCTAAGCCACGCCCCTGCCCCAACCACGCCCTCAACCTGGGGCTCTTCAAACTATCCGTCACCCAACGACAGACCTCCTAGCTGTCAATTTGACCATAGTGTTTTTCCGCAAAGGATAGGCTAACTAAGCTATGCTATTGTTGCTAATGTGTGCATCTTCTTGTCCTGAGAGCTGATTGCTGGGAACAAATGCAAAAGAGAAGTCATGGATGGTAATCCAGCAAAACAAGAAGGAAGAAAACTAACTCCTGGATCCGAAAACAAACATCTCACAAATGAGGAGGCCTTTTGTTGATCACCTCTCCGCTGATTGTTCTCGTCACCCGGGGTGAGAACGCTAATCCGGCGTGAAAAGGGAAGCCGGGGGGATTTACTCTAAGTATCCTTATTAGGGGACTTCACCAGTGTGCTAAGGAGTGCAGGAGAAGGTATGCTTGTGAATGCAGCGGAGGATCCGTATGAATCTTTAATACACGGCTTAATGGTGAGGGAGGGCAGCGGAGAGGTGCAGAGAATATTAACAGTGAGAAGGAACCGAATCTCCTCAGAGGCAAGCGAGCCCCCCGTATCACCACACTCCTGATAAGTGGCAGCCTCCCAGGATCAAACCAGCGCTACCTTTTAGTCAGGAGAGGACGAGGTACTCGACTCCGTCTTCACGAAGCAGCCACATAAAAAAAAAAAACAACATAAAGAAAAGCATCTTCTTGGGTGATAAACTCCTTAATCACGTTTGTTAAAAGACAAACACGGAAAAAGCCAGCGATGCTAGCTTGTTTTAATTACACGCACCGGAGGCTAACCCGCACCCAATCAGACCAATTCAAAAGGGATGGTACAGTCAGACAAGAGAAACTCTTTGTTCTTCCCCCGTGTTCATCAAATAACACACGAGAAGACCATGCTTAACTTCCCCCAAAGGTGCCGATGTCACCGCCAAGACGTGTAGCAAGCTGGCGCGGAACTAATTAAGTGCGTTTTCTGGTGTCGGCGCGGGCGGGCGCAGGTGGCCGCCTCCTTGCTTGTCGCAGGTTCCGATCAATCAGCGTCTCTCCGACGCCGATGATAATCACAAGAGCGGAAAATTAAGCGTCAATAAGCTCTGAACAACACAGCTCGCTATTATTGTTGTTGCCGCATTCACGCTTGAAGATTGACGCCGAAAAACAACATCTTCTGGGTCAGAGAGGAGGTATGACTAACTGCTATTGACTGATATTTAGGTATCTTGAAACGCTTGTGGGTTCAGTTTGTATGCTGTTATCGCCTTGACCCAAACATAAGATGACCCTTAATTATCCATCCATCCATCCATCTTCTTCCACGTATCCGAGGTTGGGTCGCGGGGGCAGCAGCATAAACAGGGAAGCCCAGACTTTCCTCTCCCAGTCACTTTGTCCGGCTCCACCCCAGGGAATACCGAGGTGTTCCCAGACCAGCTGGGAGACATAAGTCTTCCCAACGTGTCCTGGGTCTTCCCTGTGGCCTCCTACCGATCAGACTTTCCCTAAACACTTACCCAGGTAGGCGCCCGGCTGACAAGATGCCCGAACCACTTCATCTGGCTCTTCTCCATGTGGAGGAGCAGCGGCTTTACTTTGAGCTCCTCCCGGATGTCAGAGCTTCTCACCCTATCTGTAAGGGAGAGCCTCGCCACCCGGCGGAGGAAACTCATTTTGGCCGCTTGTATCCGTGATCTTGACCTTTTGGTCATAACTCAGAGCTTGTGACAATAGGTGATGATAGGATAGTAGATCTTGTACCCGTGATCTTGTCCTTTCGGTCATTACCCAAAGATCATGAACATTGGTGAGGATAGAAATGTGGATCTTGTACCCGTGATCTTGTCCTTTCGATCATCACCCAAAGATCACAAAAATAGGTGAGGATAGGAATATAGATCTTGTACCCGTGATCTTGTCCTTTCGGTCATAACCCAAAGATCATGACCATAGGTGAGGATAGGAACGTAGATCTTGTACCCGTGATCTTGTCCTTTCGGTCATGACCCAAAGATCATAAAAGAATCTCAGCGCTCAGGTGCTGAGATGTCTTTTTTCCCTCTTTGCGGCAAGAGAGGAACAATTTTGACTGGCCAATATGTCACTCAAATGCCTCTTGCGGTTTCGTAATCGCAAAGCCGATTAATCGTGCATCCCTGTTTCTAACAAAGACAGGCAGCAAGAATACAAAGCACTGCAGCTAAGTGGAAACTGAGGACTTGGTGTGATGTCAGCGTGTGTTTATGGTTGTCATTTCTCCCAATTTTGTTCCTTTTTCTTGGAATCGAACGATATGTTTATTGCCCAAAGTTAAAATGTCACTTCTTAAAAGATTAACATTTTATTCGAAAAGGAAACTGAGGGCAGGAAGAAAACTGAGCTCCACAGCCAAGGGGAGACAGTGGAGTCGGTGTCCTGCTTATGTTTGGGTTTATTTTTGTTGCGTATGTGGCAAATATGCTCGACCAATGGGCTTTGACTAATGTGACAAACAACAACAACGTAGGACAACAGTCACCTCTATTGACAACATTTTATCTAAAAGGCCAACAATGACAGCAAGAAAACGGGTCACTGGAGACTGTGGGTTAGCGTAATGTTCGCAAGCAATTTCTTACTTATTACGCCCAAAGTTCATAGCAAGTCTGCAAAACTAAGAACAAAGCGGTTTACTGTATGTCAATCATATGGTATCAATGCTTCCTATACCGACTGATAGGGGGTCTCATTTAGGGCTGCATGAACATGGCCAAAATAATAATCACAATAATTTTTTATCGATATTGAAATCACGATTATTAATCACGATTATTTATTGATAGAAAAAGTGTTTCATACAGATTTACTTAAGGTAATGGGGTCCCAAAAGTGGGGTAAGCATGACTGGGCCGTGCCACAGAGAAAGCTGTGTTCGCTGTGGGCTGGAAGCTGTTTATTTTATTTGTGTTTATTTTTTATTTGTTTGCAACGGAGCAGGTAAAGAAAGTTAAGATGATAAGTAATCAAAACAAAGGCAGGTTGACTAACACTAACATAACTAACTGACCTGTTAAAGTATATATACAAGACCAAAATCATGACAGAACCAAAATCCAGTCATATTTGATTTTATCTTGTAGTTTGAAATATATCCAATCGCAGCGCTTCAATGGAGTATATTTAAAGAGGGGTCGGGGTTAGTTATGAACGAGAGCCAATCAGATGCTTTTACTTGTGAAAAGGGGAAATCACTGCAAGTGACAAAATGTGTGGGTTTCACATATGTTCCACATCGTGATGTGTGTACACCAGGGAGAAAGTAAAGATGTCACGCACCTTGTGCCTAGGCAAGCTTTATAGATGAGACCGCAGGTACTAAAACTTTCTTTTGCCAGAGAATACGTTAATTGCAAATAGAAGCATGCAGAGTCTAGTAGTCTTTTGTCTACATCCCCTTTAAGAACAACGTTTTGCTCCTATTATTTCAAATCCATTTTTGTAAAGGTTTCTTTTCCCTTTTGTGAATTTACAGCATTTTAGAGCGCGCATAATGTCCTCGCCATGGAAGCCGCAACAGCGGAGCCACACACAGAGAGACATTTGAGAAGACAACTTTCCATCTCCGCGTGGTTTCCTTCTGTGAGCCATCGACAAGCCCGTCGCTCCTTCACTTTCACGAGCATCTGCTCTCACAGAATTAGCCTCTAAATGCAGTTCTGCGGCGCCTTTCACCCCGACCATGATTACAGAACATGTCTAAGCCGGTTTTCTTCTCGAATCTTTTTGTAGCTGGAGCATGCACATAAATCAAGTGGCCGTATGTAAACGTGCAGCGCTAAAGGAGGCGATGCTAATGATAAGTGGCATCTGGCGGAGCCGGTCCATTTCCTTGATTGGCCCTCTTTTACCTCTGCCGGGTTTATGGCCTGGCAATCCGCATCCTGAATGGTCCCTGACAAGTTTGAGTGGTCTCTGTGAGGAGGGAGGCGGACGGGGGTGCAGCCTGATTGTTACCATGGCGATGGTTGACAAGAAATGAGAGGGTTGGCGTGCAGCTCTTGATAGCCGCATGAGGTTACCACGTGGGAGATATTCCCAGGGTTTATAATCACTGTCAGCCACCAACTCCAGAGGCCTTTGCGCAAGTGTGTGTTGAATTTCAGCCTTTGCCGGAAAAGTCATGCGGCCTTTAAAGCTTCCAACTGGCAGCCAAATCCTTAAAGCCCAACCTAGCAGCTTTGTCAGGAGTGGCAATCTTCTGTCAGCAATCCCCATGTGGGTTCTCTTAAGGGGGAGACGCGGAAATGGCAGAAAGGATCTGAGGTGGAGGCGGCGGTAGCGTGACCACGCACCTGTTATTGGCAGATTGATGAGGAGCAAGTGCAATGTTTGGCTCATGCGTGAGCACAGTTGGGCAGTTTCACTTATTCCTCTTTGCATCACCTCTTAAGCTCCGTCTCTCTACATAGTTGCAATCATCGTTCCCTCTATCCTGACAAGTCTCCCAGTTCTTGCCACTGAAAAACATTCCTACACCATGATGCTGCCACCACCATAAGAAATGGCTTCCGTCGGGCCACTGTACCATATGGGCCTGATAAGTGGATTTCTGCAGAGATGGTAGTCCTTCTGGAAGGTTCTCCTCTCTCCACAGAGGAATGCTGTAGTTCTGACAGAGTGACCATCTGGTTCTTGGTCACCTCCATGACTAGACTAAGCTGAATGAAGCAATGTGCAGACACATTCTGGATGAAAACCAACACTTCCCATCCAATCTGATAGAGCTCGAGAGGTGCTGCAAAGAAGAATTGTTAAAACTGTCCAAAGATAGGTGTGCCGAGTTTCAAAAAGATTTGAGACTGTAATTGCTGTCAAAGGTGTAACAACAAAGTATTGAGCTAAAACTGTGACTATTTATGTACAAATGTTCTGTTCTATTTTTTAATACATTTGCAAAATAAAAAAATAATCATTTACACATTGTCATTATAGGAGAATTGTCTGTAGAATTCTGAGGAAAAAAATGGATGTGTTCCATTTTGGAATAAGGTCGGAACACAACATGATGTAGAAAAAGTGAAGGATTGTGAATACTTTCCTGATGCACTGTATATATTTATATTTGCTGTTTTTTCGGTTTGTTATCATTATCTCATAATAGTAATAGGTTGTTTTTTTTCCCCCACTTTGAAATCAACCAAGGTGTTATTGTATAACAAATGTCAAATTACCCTTTGGAATCTTTTAATCCTACCGCCCCCGAAGGTTGTCAGGTCTCTTAGCATAAAAAATGTCATCATTAGTTCATGTTTCCAGATATTTGATGTTGTTTTTGCTGGAAAACACCAGACAAAAATGCCTGTAATCACATTGCCTGCAGCGAAGACTGTCGCCGGCTACAGAGGCAGAAAAAAAACAAAAGGAGTAATTTCGCTGAGGCATGCCAGATGAGTCTCTTCTACTCATCAATTTACAAGCTGAAGTTTCATTAGGATGCACTTAATAGAGACATGGAGGCATGTTTACAATCTCTCCAGTGTTGGTGGGAGGGCGTGGATCAGGCTGGAGTTAATCTCTATCACAATAAATAACACTGATTACTAGATGCTGAGGGAAGGTTGTTTCAAATAAAAGTGCAAACGAGAAGTAAAGCAGTGAAGAAAACACAACCAGTTGGGGTCCACGCCAAAGGAGGGTTTGTTTTCATCCTCAAACACGCCGAGAGAACGTACAGACATCAGATCAAAGTGCTACCACACAGCTACTGAAAAATAATTCACGCCACGCACTTTGTGGCTGAAGAGGCCATCTCTCTGCAGCGGAGTTCAGCCGAGGGTCACGGCGAAGATAAATAGTTTTTTAACTAAATTCAATAACTTGTTGACGGGATTAGGCACATTTGGAGCCTGAACGGGGTAGTAGGGGTTCGGGGCGGCATGTATTAGTCCTGGTCTCTTATTCAATTTATCCAAGATTGCTCAGACATTTCGCACCATTTGCCTTCCCCTCCGACAGCTCTCAAGGGCGATGACCTTGTCTGGATGTGTTTACAATGCGGCATGCCCGACATCACAAATCAGGGATTGCGTGGTTGGTTGTAAGGGATTACCATGCAGTCTGGCCTTTTTTTTCATTTCATCAACAAACAAGCCACAAACAACAAACAATAAAAAAAAATAAAAAAATCGGCAGCAAGAACGTCTCATATGCGTTTGAAGGTCAGGTATGAGTTGTTGTGTATAATGCGGAGCGCCAACTGCAAAATGTTGAACGTGGACAGGAAAAAACGTTATAAGGGAATTTTGCCTATCGTTCACAAAACACTAGAATTGGGGGAAATAATTTTTAGATGCACGGACATGGATGATTATGGAAATGGTTAGTTAATGTCAATAATCGATTCATTTACTGTAAATAAAGTAACGCAGACTGTTCTAAAAATTTTCTGACTGCAGGGAGCCACCTCACCGAGAGAGCTTTATTTTAGGGCTCTTATGTTCCAGTTTTTCACACATTTTCATTAATTTAACAAATGTGGGAATTAACTGAACTGTTTCTGATTACAAATAAATATTTTTTTTATATACGCTTATTGAGTGAAACAAAAAGAAATGTAAAACTATCAATATAGAGAAATTAAAAATGCAACAATAATCGATAATTTAATCGAATCGTAGCTTCTGAATCGTAATCGCATTGTGAGTCACTTTAATATTGATCATGATACACGCAGCACGCCATGTGTGTTATTACAACTACAGTACATACACTGTCTTGCTGGGTGTGTGCAAACAAAACATGGTATAATACTTTACAGATACAGGAATATGATTGTTCATGTTTTTCAATCAGTACAGATTGGTGTTCTATCACAGTGTTGTGTATTAGACACTCAAACAAGTTTTGTGCTGATGTAGAAGCTATTTTATCCCTTGCCGTAGTTAGCTTTTACGGCTAATACCGCAGCTCGCCAATGTATTAGTAGACGCTTACAATAACAATGTTGCAACAGTTTGGTTATTATACAGGTTACAGAACTTAAATTAAGTATTCTTGACAGTTTTTTAATGCATTTTTAAAGTGATTTAGAGGTAGAATTGTTTGCTCCTTATAGCTGCATTGCTAGCTATCTAGAACGCGCCGATTATTATATGTTAGAATGCAAAAAAAATGATGATTGTGAGCGATAGACAAAATTCCCCCCAAAATGTGCAGTTCCCCTTTAACCTCTTAAGGCCCAAGCTGTTTGTTTACATACTTGTTTTTATTTCTCTTTGCTATGTGGGCTAATTTGACCCTAATTAAAGTAAAAAATAAAAATTGCCTTTTGATATGATGTACTTAGTTCATAAGTACACAAATGTGTGCTTTATGTGTAGTGACATGAACATTTTAATTTTTACACTTTTTTTCCAAATTCCATTGTATGTTATTTTCTTCTGACACCACCAGATAGCAGTATAATTGTCCAAATGTCGACATAAGACCCCAATTCAGTAGTGTACACAATTTTGGAAATAAGAGCTAAAAGATGCTGTCCACGCATGTGGCCACTAAGGCCTTTAGAGTTTTTAAGGAAAACAAAAAGTGACAGCAAAGACTGGTGCGGTTTGATGTCGCTGATTTTTCCCCATACGGATACATTTGGATCGTCACAAAGAGATTTTCCGCCACATGCATCGCCACCTCGCTTTTTAACATAGCCTGTTAGCATCTGGTCTGCCGGAGAATAACAAGATGTGGCAGGAGAGATCTGTGTTGCCAACCCATCAACTTTGTCATAATTAATTATATTAATCGATTCATGTTAGCATTTAAGATAGCTAGCATATAGCACACAAGTTGCCTGCTAGCAATTAGTTGCGCTATACTGTATCATTTCAATATTTCAGTGTAGCACAAAAATAAGATACCTTTAGAATTTAAAACATAATTTTACACAAGTTGGGGGTCCCTACTCCGTCTCTGCATCAGTTTGGGGGTCCTCGGACTAGAAAACATTGAAGACCCCTGATCACAAGAAAGTATTTTAAATGCGGATGAAAATCATCATAGGTCCAATTTAAATATACATGACTTATTTTTAGTCCTTAACATGGACATGCGTTTTGGCCAAGACTATTGACGACATATTTAATCATGCATTTATTTTTATTAATTTAATATTTTCATCATTTTTACTCATTTAAACCTTTTATTTTACATTTGTTTTTAATTAATTACTTTTTTTGGGGATACACTAATGCTATTTGATAACAGTAGAAGAGAAAGTCAAACACAAATACAAATAGATGGAATGAAAATTGAAAGAGTAAATGAAACCAAATTTCTAGGTATAGTGGTTGATGATATATTGAACTGTCAATCTCATGTAAAAAATATACAACATAAAGTAGCAAAAAACACGTCAATAATGAATGAAGCAACACATGTTCTAGACCGAAAATCACTTCATATTCTCTACTGCTTGCTAGTGTTACCATATCTGAGTTATTGTATAGAAATATGGGGAAGTAACTACAAAAATACACTTCATTCATTAACGGTGTTACAAAAAAAATCAGTTACAATTATACATAATGTTGGATATAGAGAACATACAAACCCCTTATTTATTGAATCAAAAATACTGAAATTTCGTGACATAGTGGATTTGCAAACAGCTAAAATTATACACAATGCAAACTATAACCTGCTACCCAAGAATATACAACAATTCTTATAAAAAAAAGAGGAAAAATATAATCTTAAAGAAAAATGTAATTTAAAACATTTGTACGCACGTACAACACTTACGACCTTAAATTATGGAATGGACTAAATAAAGCAATAAAACAATGTACTAAGATGACCCACTCCAAGAAACTCTTCAAACTTTATGTAAAAAAAAAAATAATGTAAAAGAAAAAGGGCGGGATTAAATCAGCTCTGCTTCTTCCTACTCCTGCACTGAAGCAGACAAAAACGCAAACCAGAGGGTCATAAAGTCTGCACAAAAAATCATCAGCTGCCCCCTCCCCTCCCTGAAGGATTTACACAACTCCCGTTGCCTCAACAGAGCAAAAAACATCCCCAAGGACAGTACACACCTTGGCTTCCACCTGTTCAACCTGCTACCATAGGCAGGCGCTACAGGTGCATCAGAGCCAGAACAAACAGGCTCAGAGACAGCTTCTTTCCCAGAGATGTCACCATCTTGAACTCTAACTTATAACAAATAATTCACCCCTATACAATGTCCTAACCTGTACTGTGCAATATAAAGTTAAAGTGCCAATGATTTTCACACACACACAAGGTGTGGCAAAATTATTCTCTGCATTTGACCCATCACCCTTGATCACCCCCTGGGAGGTGAGGGGAGCAGTGGGCAGCAGCGGTGACGCGCCCGGGAATCATTTTTGGGTGATTTAACCCCTAATTCCAACCCTTGATGCTGAGTGCCAAACAGGGAGGCAATGGGTCCCATTTTTATAGTCTTTGGTATGACTCGGCCGCGGTTTGAACAATATCCTACACTAACACCCTACTGTGCAATATTACCCTGCGAGGGCAATACATCTGACACTTTTCTTGTTCTGTATATTGCACAGTATTTTGTATATTGTACAGGATTGCTTATTATTTTTAATGGATAGTTGTCTGTTTATTTCAATTCTTAGTTTTATCTTTATTACTTCTTGTGTTGTTTTTTTTTCATCCCATATTTGTTCCCACTACCGCACCTTAAATTGGAGTCCTTAATCTCGTTATATGCAAATAAAATGACAATAAAGTCCATTGTATTCTATTCTATTCTTCTTTTTGAACATGTTGAATAGGGAAACTGGAAATTGTGATGTATCATGTTGTATGCATGCATGTTCAAAATAAAGTCAAACTCCACTCAACTTTCTCTTTTCCTTTTCTCTAATCACTGCAAAAGCTAAAAGCTTCCTCCCTCCTCTGTGCACATCTTCAATGTAACTTGTCAGGAAACAAAAACAACCATGAACACGATGCTACACTTGAATACAAAATGCTCTGACAGGCGACAAAGACACATGACGTATTTCCCACAATGACACCGAAAAGGGTAAGCATTAATCGGGAAAAAGCTTACGGTCACAGGGTGGACATCGCATATAGTCTTTTTTTTTTTTTTTTTTTTTAGTAAAGCCTAATATGTTTAATATCTAAGCTCTTTATCCTATAGGCAGCGGCAGGCTGATTTGGTTTAACACAACCGAGAGACGAATCCTCTTACGTTTGTCTTTATGAGGTCAGCAATGGAAATGGACCAAGTTCAGACAGATGGGCTCTGAGGGGATAAGGCGGGGAGAAACCAGATAAAAAAAATAGGGTGGGGCTGTCAAATGAAGCTGGAATTTTGAAAGACAGAAATTTATATGTGAATAAATAAACACACAAAATAAAACAGACCAAACTAGCGAGTGACTGGGCTAAAGCAGATTAGAGCTGTCAAGAAGGATGAACTTTCTTTGCTAAGTTTCACTACAAGTTTTTGACAAGAAAACGTATTTTTTGTGCCAACTTTAGCGGACGATTTTCCGCTATTAAGCCATTATTGGACTTGGGCGGCAACCAACGATTATTTTGAGAGTCGATTAGTCAACGATTATCTTTACGAATAGTAGACTACTCAGATAATAAAGCGTAATTTTTTCCATTGACCTTTTAAATTCAGGCATGTGCTTAATAACAACAAAAATTACTCATTCCTTCATAGATATTTATTTATACTGTTTTGTACAGCTGGTACAAAAATGTAAATTATTATTAGAATGTTGTCCATTTAAGAGAAAGGAATAATTAATCAAATATACAATTCTACATATTGAGTCTATTAGACTGGTAAAACTGCCAATAGTTAATCAATAATCAATAAATCATGGTGCAGCTTTTTAAACACCACAAAATTATTTTCCTTTTTGAGGAAGTTAGATTTTGTGTTTTGTTGTTTGTTTTCATTGCTGCTATTTTAAGTGTTTTCAAATACGTAAACAAGGGCAATTGTTTTTTTGTTTTTTTTTTAGCACTTTGCCTTTCCTTTCTTTTAAATGGACAACATTTTATTAGTCATTTTAATCTATGTAAAAGCTGAATGAAGAGCACAGTTACAGTATGGACAAATATTTATGAATGAATTCGTCATCTTTGTTGTTAGTAAGAACATGTTTGGAAGTCGATAAGAGCCATTAAATATGTGTACGCTTTATTATCTGATTGGTCGACTAATCGTTGGGATAATCGTTTACTATCAAAATTATCGTTAGTTGCAGTCCTACTGTAGAGGGTTTCTAAAGACCTAAAATTCATACTGTATTCACAAAGAGCAGAAAATAAATAGCATCCCTACTTGTTGGAAATTCACCTGAAATGAAACTTAAATCCCCACGAATAATAATAGCTGTGTGTTGATAGTAGAGGTGGGAATCTTTGGGCAGCTTAGGGTTCGATTACGATTAAGGAGGATTTGATTAAAAATCGATTATTAATGCAGTTTTTGATGCAGTTGTACATTTATTTTCATTTCACCAATTAAGCGTTTATCACTTGGAACTTAAAAAAAATGAAGTGATTAATTAATTAATTTCCAAATTCATGAAAATGTGTGAAAAACTGGACTTTGAGTGCCCTTTATTTACAATAAATAAATGGATTATTGAAATTTACTAATCAATTCTAAAATCGTCGACGTCCAAATAACAATGCATCTAAAACATTTTTTTTTTTTTCCCCTCATCTAGTTCACAGTGAATGTATCCTTCCATAGGAGCTGCACACTGACTACTCTACAGTGTCTCACTTCAGCCTGGAGAGACAGGAGTAAGCAGCAACCTCCTTGCCAATAAAACACAAATAAAAAAACATGCGTTGATGGAGTGCATGTTCTGCTGAATACTTGTCGCGACCTCTTGTGTCTGACCCCGCCCCTCCTGGCTATCCATGTGCTTGCAGTAAAAATGACTTGTGGCCAAGTGCTCTCTGAAGTGAAGCTTTGAAAAAATGTGCCTTTTTTTCCCCGCATGGACGCTCCGATCCACAGGAAGCCGCCTGCTGCAGAAATTGCTACACGCACTCACCTCCACGCCCCCACCCCACCCCCCACACACTTTACCTCCCTGCATCTTTTAAGGAATGAAAGATGCAGGCAGTCTTCATCCTCAGGGCAAACAAACACAACCCTGACAACTATCTCCTCCTCGCGACAAGCAATCCCTCTCGGCGGGGCTGTCCAAAGAAAAGTGTCGATGCTAACAAAATGCATGACAGCCACTCGCTTATGTTATCAGCCACGCGTGCGTGCGCGCGCACAAACACACACACACACACTGTGTGCACAAAAACATATTTCTGCTTACCTCCTGCTCGATTTTCTTTTTTTTTTCATTAAGCCCACTAATAAAACATCTATTTTCTAGAAAGGCTTCAAAATAAATGCAGATACACTAATCTTTTACATATAAAACAGCCATTGTGTTCCAAGTGCATTATTAACGAGTGCAGGATCACTAGTTTGTCCCAAACCCCCATCATGGTATTTTATCAGAGCATTAACTTATTACAGTAAATTCACCTTTTGCTGTAAATCAAGTAGATTTTCAAGTTCAAGGGGAGTACACTTTTTGAGAGAGGTATTAGTTGTTTTTTTTCTGCATTTTAACATATAAAAATTGCCTCGTTCTAGGCACTTAGCAATGCAGCTAGTGGGAGCAAACAATTTTACCTCTAAATCACTCTAAAAAACTGTCAACAATACTTCATTCATGTTCTGTAACCTGTATAAAGACCACACTGCAGCAACATTATTATTGGAAGAGTGAACACTGAGGAACTGTATTTCTAGCGTACTAACACATCAGCATGCTATGGTATTAGCTGTAAAAGCTAACAACAGCGAGAGATAATTATAATAATATGATTTATTTGTAAAAGCACTTTACATTGATCAAACAATCTCAAAGTGCTACAGTGCATTTAAAAAAACAAAAACAAAGCTCGAACAACAAATAGCTGCCCCCAACGGGTAAAATGCATAGTAAAATAAAACAAAAACTAGAACAGCCTAATAGCTAGAACTAGCACACATAAATATATCAGAAGGACTTTTTAAAAAGAATATAAGAAGATAAGCTAGCTTCTACATCAACTCGAAACGCGTTTGAATTTGTAATGCACAACACTGTGCATATATATATATATATATATATATTGACAATACGGAGTGAAAAACATAAACAATCATATTACAGTATATGTAAAGTATTATTTTATGTTTTGTTTGTACACAAATAGCCAGACAGTGTATGTACTGTAGTGTATGGTGATGTTCTGCATGCACCATGATCAATAGTATAGTGACTCAGTTGATGGATAGTAGTCCGTTTGGTCAAGCTGGCTGGGGACATTTTGCTAATTTGGGTAAGCACTCCATTTTTTTTTGGCATAGTTTGGCTGAAAAATTTCCAGATTTGTAGCGTGACCATGTCACACTCTCTCGGCTCCTGTCTGCTCTAACGTTTCAGCCTCTTCTTCATGCTGGCTTCTATAAGCTGCAGGTCATCCGCAGTATATTCAGCTTCAAAAATATAAGGTGGTGAATCCTCATTTGTCTAAAAACAGTTGTCTTCGTTGTTTGTTACCAAGTCTGCCATGGTTTAAAACACACTCGCGTTTGCTTCCGTGAGTAGGAAAAAAAATTGGTGCAGGAAGTCGGGAGTTTCCCTTCAAAATAAAGCAGCCTGCATCTCAGCCTCAACTCCCAAAGCACTTACAGGCGGCTTAGTTTAGTTGTTTGTGACATTATAAAAAACAGGGAAACACTCATGTGTTACAGGTGACAAAACATTATTGAGGGCTGTTAAAGTTTCCGTAGTAACTCATATGAATAATCACAAAACAGTATCTCATTTAATCATGTACAAAACGCAGATTCATTGTGCAATTTATTTTGATTGTCCTTTACATTAACCTGCGGATGGTTACCTGAAAGTTTGTTATCTTGTCACTGATCAGGTCAATGCATATGTCAATAAAGATGAGAGAGGAGACGGCGACCGGAGTGCTCGTTGGTAGATTTCAATTCAAGATACACCCTGATTGGACTTTAGATAAAAGGTTTTAAACAAAAACATGCCATGCATTCGAGAAAAAAAAACAATTTCTGTATGACATTTTGACAAGAAAATTGCATTCATGTCAAAATACCGGGGTATTTTAAAAAAATGTATCATTACATTGTGCATGCAGGTAAATAACTGCGATTAATCGCGATTAATTAAATTCAAGTGTGATTAACCTGATTTAAAGCATTTCACAGCACTATTATTATTACTATTATTGTTATTAGCATCAGCAATCCAAGTGTTCGACAATTTACGTCACTACCCTCACTTATTACCAGTTGTGCTAGATTTTATTTTTAGTTTGTGCCATTAAAAGACAGGAGTTTGGTCAGGAGTAGATTAAATATCAGTTCAATTATTTTTTTACTCCAGAAGTATATTTGTTCAAGCATGTATCTCAGCTTTGTGTTAAAAATAGAGCTGGTATATATATAGGGGGAAAAAAAATCATAACAGAAGAATTTATTTTAATATGAGTTGATACGTGCTGTGCATGCTAGTGTTGTTTTGGATGCTAATGTCTTTAGTAACCCTTAAATCTGACAAAACATGGAAAAATAATTACATCAAAACTGCCTCGTATTCCAATCGGGTAAAATGTAATTCACAATACAAAACGTTATTATTTTATCGTCCAATCCTAGTTATAGCCTAACAGGCAAACCAAAGAGGAACTTAAATAGGCCTAATTACCAATTGATTGGCAATTTTTATATTTTACACATATGAATGCATAAAACTGCAGAAAACAAATTTTACTTTGAGACTGTCAATCACCATATTCTTGTCTCAAGGTGCCACACATTCCAACAATATGCAATAATCTACTTTAAAAATATTTGGCTTGATGCAGACGGACTCAGAGTTTTTACCTACATAATTGTATTTAACTGAATTAATAACTGATAAAAACTATACGGTGATCATAAAGTAATGTAATCCTAATATATAATAATAATGCAGGTAACCATGTAAAAGGATATAAACTTGTACTTCTCATTACTGTAGAATTGTTTATCAGTGTAATTGGAAGGTAAATAATTAAAAAATTAAA
>NC_084622.1:5736416-5746416 GCF_033978795.1 Nerophis ophidion
ACCATTATTGCGACTTCTTGAACAGGTGTAATGGAAATTGATGGTGGGATTAAAATGCATGAGAATATTGTATAATTTGAACGTTATTTTTAACATCGTGATTACCAGCGGAATTATTCATTACTTATCGTGTTAAGCAATGTCCGCTAAGATTTATTTGAGAGCCAGATGCAGTCATCAAAAGAGCCACATCTGGCTCTAGAGCCATAGGTTCCCTACCCTTGGTATATACTGTACTATATACCATCAAATTTGGAATACACAAAATAGCCTCTGGCTACAATCTGGCACATTTGATTTGCTCATTAATGTGCATTGATTGTTGCATGTAAAAAACTATATTAAAAATATAATAACAAATGGCGACTTCCTATTAGGAGTTTCATTATACAACTATGAACAAGCTTATTGATGTGTTTAGCAGGACAGGCAAAATTCAAGTCTGAGAAAATGCGGTCGTTTATAAATTATTTAATGCTTCTTTGAGGCCCGGTAGAAAATGTGTCACAGACCGGTGCCGGTGGTTGGGGACCACTGCTATAGAGGATCTTTGACCACTGTTTCTGCAGTAGATCCTTAAAAACAGCGCAACACTCCTGTTACGTAGAATGACTTTGATTAAATTTTCTCAGTAAGTTCTAGGGTTGTACAGTATACCAGTACTAGTATAGCATCACGGTACTAATTAATCAAAAATGGTACCATACCTTGTTTGAAAAGTAGGAAAAATGAGCATGTTCGGCAGTGCACACAGAGTACTTACAAGCAGACACAGTGTGTAGACAGAAAAGGGAGAATGGAAGATATAACACTGAAACGCCTACAGGAAGAGGTTTTTTAAGACACGGCTAGCTAGTTAGTGGCTAATGGCCATCCGCAGTCTGCAGTGTTTTAGCTATATCTAAACCCCTTTTCTTGCCTCCATGGCAACAAATTAAGTATGTTTCTTACAAGAATCATTGTCCCTGCAGGACGAGTAATAGCTAAACATGCTTTACTACACACCGTAGGAGGATACGATAAATCACTGGTGTCACAATGTAAGAAAATGCCATGGGTGGATCTATTCCTGACATCCACTGTAATGATACCAAGTACAAGAGCATATCTAGTCCATACTACTATGATTACATCGATATTTTTTAACATCACAAAATATTTTTTCCTTTTTCAAAATTCATATGTTTATTACCTCAGAAAATACGTCCCTGGACACATAAGGACTTTGATTATAACCAATACCTACATTTGTGGTATCATCCAAAACTAATGTAAAGTAGCAAACAACAGAAGAATAAATGAATATTAAATTTTAATAGAAGTGTAGCTAGAACATGTTAAAACAGAAAGTAAACAGCTTTTAACAGTAAATGAACAAGTGGATTAATAATCAATTTTTACAGCTTGTCCTTCATAATGTTGACAAAATAGAATGATAAATGACACAATATGTTACTGCATACATCAGCACACTAATTAGGAGCCTTTGTTTGCTTACTTACTACTAAAAGACAAGTTGTCTAGTATAGTTACTATTTTATTTAAGGACAAACTTGCAATAAGAAACATATGTTTAATGTACCGTAAGTTTTTTTGTTCAAATAAAGCCAATAATGCACATTTTTTGTGGCCCCCTTTATTTAGAAAAAGTGTTGAAATGCATTTTGGTGCCTGTACCAAAATATTGGTATTGGGACAACCTTCGTAGGGTTCCTAAAAAAAAAAAGTAGAGCACACTAGTCATTCAGGGGACGTTTGGTAGACTTTTTTTTTTTTTTTTTAACAGGAAGTCTTTTGAAACGGCACCGTATGCTGCTATACAAGCTGCACACTGACTACTCTACACAATTTCCTGGTTCCTTTTGTAAAAAGAGAATCTCCAGTCAAAATGTGTAACTCTTTTTAGACAGCGTAGAGCGGGAATCAATCCTCAATGCCTGATAGGCCATCAAAGGTCTTAAATGTTGTGCAGCTTTCCCTGTGATGGATGTTTGTTGCAGCGAAGCAGGTGAAGCAGTGTGACAGCCCCAACATTTCTCAGGGGGCTGTTAACCGGTGAAAATAGTCATGTTTTGGTCTGACAATGGCCCTCCTGTTTCTTTTGAACTTTCCGTGTCACATTTCTGTGCCATAAAACAGTACATTTGTCCTCTGAGGCAGACTGTTATGTCCGCGGAGGCGGACTGATGAGACAGCCTTTCGGACTCTCTTTTGCTGTCATCGATCACCTTTCACGTACAGTAAATTATTTTTCAAACGGCTCCTGGGTGATGGATAAGCGGCGCTGAAAGGACGGCGAGAGTGGTTCTCTTCCTCTCCAGCGGCACAGGTGGGGAAAAGATCCCCGTCTTGCGCTTGCTGTGCCGCGCACGTTTTTTTCCCATGTGGGCGCGAGCGTTGAATGTAGTGCCTTAGGCCAAAGCCGTGATTGATTCCATTGCCTGGCTGCTTTCCCTGTTTCAAAGGGTTCCTGGGATGAGGGAGGAACACACGCAGCCCCTTGAATGGAAAAACTGTCAAAATGAGGACTCCACATCTCTTCATCGGCACTGGTGGTCCTGGAGGGGCTGACGCTTCCGGCAAATGCCGAAAACTACAAATCTGCTAAGATACCTGGTCTATACTCTCGGCTCGTAAGCAAAGCAGGGACGGAAGTTCTTAGCTGCTAGGCAAACTTCTGTAGGTAACGTGTGTTGTGGCCCAGGAGACCCTTTTATGGCATCCTTCCATTATGCTCTGTCCATTGGTTGACAGAAGTAGAATGAGGAAAAGAAAAACAAGTAGAAATGCATGGTTACAGACCACTAGGGCCGTGAATCTTTGGGCACCACATGATTCGATGCGATTCTTGGGGCTAACGATTTAATTCAGAATCGATTTTTCGATTTAAACCGAGTCTTGATTCAAAATCAATACTTGGTGCCAGTTCTATGATTAACTACATTCCTGCATAAAATACATAACTGTTACGTCTGTTCGGCATCGTGGTGCCGGGTTCGATTCCCTCGAGGATGCGTCAAAATTGAACACGGCAAAGGTAAGGTTCAACTATTTATTTGAATAACAAAAGGTGCTAGAAAACAAAAATACTGGAGCTAAGAAAAGGCAAACCAAAGACGCTAGTATGGGAACTAGGAGATACAAAATAGGAAATTAAACTGGCATGTTGGCACACAAAAAAGAGTAAATAAAACATTTAGCATGTGAGCTAATAACAAGGTGCGTAGCATGAGAGCTCGCAAAAATAGTAGGAATAGCGTGAAAGCAAACGATCAAAACAGACGTATAGTTGCGTGAGAGCAAACTAGAGTCCCAGGAAGAATAAACAGAAGAGGCTGGCTTATAAAGGGTGGTGATTACAAGAACAGGTGTGCGAGAACTGAGACTAGCAGGTGGAAATAATAAGTGACCATGGAAACGAACAAAACAAGAAGTAAACGGGTCAGAATGGAGAATGAAAAACACAGATGGAAAAATAAACAACAACATGTGAAGATCCGAGTCACGGATCGCAACAATAACAGCTGTAATAAATGTATATATTACTTAAAAGTAACTTGATTTTGTTGAAAAAATGCTAGCCAAACATTTAATAAAGTCAAATACAAATAAGGCAACAAGAGAAGTATCCAACATTTCTCTTTTCCAAAGTGAATCTGTACATCAGGGGTGTCAAACGTACGGCCTGATATCTTTAAACCAGCAAACATGATCAGTTTGCTAAATAGAAAAATGAGTCATCTGTTCTAAATGTGTGCACTGGATGTCGCAATAGCAATTCAAGTGTGACCCACGTCACACACGACACTGTTTAGAGATGACGTGCCAGCTGACTTTCAGCACCCTCTAGATTGGCTGCCGCCACTCCAATCAGCGCAAGTGTAAGCTCCTGTTGTGGCTGGCAGCAGTTGGCGGCAGTATCGGAGCAACAATACCTACTTTTGTTGTAAATTATCCACTTAACGGATAAAATAACGTAATGGTAAGATGCAAAGACTTCAGTCAACATGACCATCATCTTCGTAGTTGGAGTTCTATGCTACGTTGGCAATTGGTTGAATGCAGGATGTGCACCTTGAACTGCATTGTAAATATGCGTGTTTCTACATTTTTTATTTGTTTGTTCTATTTTATTTCATACTTAAATGCACTATGTTCACATTGGTTAAGTTTGTAGTTGTGTTGCCCTAAATTAGGTTACGGTGTCATTTATATAAATGTGTTCATAATATTGTACTATTTGAATGATGATAAAGGAATGTCGTGTTGCAGTTACAGATTTTACTAATGTGGCGGTTTGAGGAAATACTCTTGCTTTTCCAAGCGTTTTGAAATAACTGCTAACATGAGAATGCTAAACAGGAAGTGCTTAAAGTTGAATGGCTTTGTAGATACTATGAGACAAAGTCTAAGGTCATCGTGTTCTTAATCGTGTTTTTGAAACTACACCAATTTTTTTTCCTCAGAATCTTCAACTATTTTGAAGTGTTTTGCCAAAAGGATTATTTGTGATGTATACATTTTGGCCAAATTAAGACAAAAATAAGAATCTCAAGTTGTCTTTATTTTTAAGTTATTATGCCATGATTTTATCTGTCCAGGCCCACAGGGGAATATATATATTCCACCATGCGGCCCCTGAGCTAAAATACGTTTGACACCCCTGAACTACATCATGAATATGATTCGCCTAAGTGGCTGGACAGGTTTATTAATAAATGAATAAATAAATAAAATATATTAATAAAAAAGAAAATATTTATATATTTTTTAATTGATTAAAATCGTTACAAGTTAGAATCATGATTCATAGAAAAATATATATTTTTTGCAACCCCTACGCACCACCACCTTCACCCCATCAGTCACCGTTTTCTTTATGATAGTCTGCATGTAAAACATATGAAGCATAATAACTGTCAAACTAAACTGTGAAATACATGAAGGGGGGACACAAAGTCATACCATTCAGGGTTTCCCCTAAACTGCCAAGATACCTGTGGCAGTGGGGGCGGGGTCACAGTGACAACATTGACTAATTAGTATAATGTGCTATGATGATATGATTTTCTTTAAAAAGACTCAAAACATGTATACATACATTTAAAACAAGTCTGTTTTTATTCATTAGTATTCACATATATTTTTCTTATTGTTTTGCCGTTTGTTCAATTGATTACAGACTTTTAATTACTTTTTTTTTTAAATAAAAAACAATTAGCAACAAATCTAGCATCTTCTGGTGTTACTATAGAATGTACTCGTGTTTGTACTACTTCTGTCCCTCCATGTCCCTGACTAGAGAAGAGAGCATGACGTCACAAATGCTTGGTGCTGCTGCTCTAGTTTCACTTTCTCTTTTTAAAAGCCGCAACTGTCCTCTTAATATTTGCACATTTCGTTGATATATATGCAATATATATATATATATATATATATATATATATATATATAGATCAGGTTCACATCACAGACATGCTGACAACCCTCCAGACAATGGCGTGTGTTTTGTTTACATCCGGTTTCCGTAGCGCGATTTTCAGTGCTTAAAGTTTTTTTTTTTGGGTGGTCAAGTTTACTGTACATCACTCGTCAATAGTACGCAAATAATAGGCTCTATATATCAATTCATATTGTAACGACCAGGTAATGTTAATGATTTCAATCAATTTGTGTTGGTGTGGTTTGGATTTGATGTCAGTTTTTCCCATGGTCGCAAACATACCGGCCGTGCCTGAAAGGTGATTGGCGGAGAATGAGGAAGTGTTGTTGAGTGTCCGGCGGGCAAGTGTGTTCACGGGAGGTAAACTGTTGGAATTGTGCTGTTGTTTGTTATCATAAGATTGGTGATAAAAGTTTAAAATAGTGTCGGTATTTGTGGGATTTCTTCTGGGAGCTACAATACTGTATATCATATAACTAAAATTCGTTTTCAAGTACAAAAAACCCCCCAACCCTATTTTCAGGGTATGGCGGTAATAAAAACGCCAGGGCAAAAAAACACATTAAACTACATTAAGGGGAAACCCTGACATTATCAAAACTGAAGAAAGTGATACACCAGTTTGTGTGACATCCCTTGGGTTTACGTTACTGTTGTAGACATGTCTAATTATGGATTTTCAAAAGTATCACTCTGAAACTCAGTAAATCGGGCAGTGACAAACATGCAAGTTTCCAGCTAGCGATTGGCGCACTAGTCGCTTATTGTCTCGATCGGCACGCTTGCTTCTTCTCTGGGAAAAAGAGCAGTACCACCGTGAGTTTATCAAAATGTGGTAATCAATCCCCATTTCACGCTAATTAACATTTCACCGGGTAATGCTAACTGTTGGCAATTTTATTGCATTTTAGTCATATTACCTGTAAGCCTTTTTGCTCTCTTAATGTATTCAAAAAGAACCGAAGCGTGCCCTTAGTAATTTACGAGACGTTTCCGTACTGTTGCACCTCTAGTAAATACCAGCACGGTGTAACCCTGAGAAAACAAACAAAAAAAAAACAAACAGAAGAGATCAAGCGAGTGTTCCTGAAACAATGCCCAGCAGAAGGTGAATCATCCAATTGAAAACAAACAGTCGGTTAATTGTGCCCGGGCGAAAAGGAGCAGAGAAGAAGCTGCAGGAGGCGTCCTGCTGCAGAGAGAAAAAGCTGAAAATTACCATTCTTTCATCTTTCTTTCTGTCATGGCCTTTTCACCACCCAAGGGCTGCTTTCAACTCGGGCTCTGCATGGTGTCAAAGAACATTTTGGTTGCGGTGTCCTTAACTGAATATCCCCCACCCCCAAGCCCCAAAGTCCATTTTTCCACCAAGAACAGAGGGATTTCATTTGGAAGGCCAGAGTAGCCGACGGGGTCCTGATCTTACGGCTAAATTGGGTAAATTACTAAAAAAAACACCACTGCAGTTAATTTGTGCGCTACTCGAGGATAAAAAGCCACCGTGAGGAAGGTGTGAAAAATAAATACAATCTAAGTACAGTGATGCAGAAGATAGCTTGAAATGTGTGAATCATTATCTATCTTTAGTAAAAATGTTTATGATTGGCTGAAGTGCAGCACTAATACTTGGTTATTCAGCTCTACTGAACAATGTCTAATTAGCCACTGCTCTCACTCATTTCACCAACAAGACTAAGTGTACGATTCTGTACCGTACCAAAACATGTCATTACAAATAGGGGTGTCCACATGAAATATTGGCCCGATATCAGCAAAAAACGTGTTGGATGATTGACTCTTAAATCTTCATGATGAACTCCAATATAAGCAGTCCTTAATCCAAAAGTTCAGTCTTTTCTTTAATTTTAGTAAAGTCATTTACAAAATGTCAACATTGTAGGCAAAAAGCTACTGGGAGCTCGCAACTACAAAACAGCAAAGCACACAATAGCACACAATAGCACACAAGCCAGACATACAAAATATGTGTCCTGATCCATATTGCCTTCGAAAACACCACATTAGTCAATATAAACAAGTATCAACTGCTTATAGTCACATATAAGAGTACTAGAAATAATCCAGTAACAAATGTGTCCGCATCCTTCAATTTACTGCTTCATGCCATTAATTTAATGAATTATTGTGACCACTAAGTATCGCCAAAACACAAAACTCCACTTCAAAAGCAGAAATAGGTCATAAAGTTAGAAATGGTCAAATTTACTATTTGCTTTTTTTAAACATTCCACACTACAAAATGATTTACTTTTATGCCTTACGGTTAGTGTTTTCGCGGTGTGGCTAATTTCCTCCGATCAAATTTTTCACATTGCAAAACATTACAATTATTAGGGCTGTGAATCTTTGGGCACCACAAGATTAAATGCGATTCTTGGGGGTAATGATTCAATTCAAAACGAGTCTCGATTAATTCGCCTTTACTACATTCCTCCATAAAATATATAAACATCTCTGGTACATTTTTGCATTACTTAAAATTAAACTTGTTTTGTTTAAAAAGTCTGCGGGCTATAGAGCTTTTTCATTTCGGGCTCCAGTACTCTGGAATGCCCTCCCGGTAACAGTTCGAGATGCCACCTCAGTAAAAGCATTTAAGTCTCACCTTAAAACTCATTTGTATACTCTAGCCTTTAAATAGACTCCCTTTTTAGACCAGTTGATCTGCCGTTTCTTTTCTTTTTCTTCTATGTCCCACTCTCCCTTGTGGAAGGGGTCCGGTCTGATCCGGTGGCCATGTACTGCTTGCCTGTGTATCGGCTGGGGACATCTCTGCGCTGCTGATCCGCCTCCGCTTGGGATGGTTTCCTGCTGGCTCCGCTGTGAACGGGACTCTCGCTGCTATGTTGGATCCGCCTTGGACTGGACTCTCGCGACTGTGTTGGATCCATTATGGATTGAACTTTCACAGTATTATGTTAGACCCGCTCGACATCCATTGCTTTCCTCCTCTCCAAGGTTCTCATAGTCATCATTGTCACCGACGTCCCACTGGGTGTGAGTTTTCCTTGCCCTTATGTGGGCCTACCGAGGATGTCGTAGTGGTTTGTGCAGCCCTTTGAGACACTAGTGATTTAGGGCTATATAAGTAAACATTGATTGATTGATTGATAATAAAATGCTTCCCAAACATTTAATATAGTCAAATACAAATAGGCAACAGGAGAAGTTTTCAACACTTGTATTTTGTAAACCAAATATGTACAGCAGATATAGATCATCTACATCAACAATATGATTTGCCTATTTAAAAAATAGGCAAATGTAAAAAAATCGTTACAAATAAGAATCGCAATTCATTCGAAAATTCAACAATTCTACTCCAACATCAAATGCAGATAACGCTATCATGTGGAGTTAATTTTAAAAAATCATCAGGGGGTCACTTACAGCCAAAGCTGTTTTTTGTGTATGACCTGATTAAAAACCTCTGTGGCTATTTTATTTTGAAGATCACACATGCATTAAAATCATAATTGCTGGTAGTGTAGCTGCTGAATTTTTAGAACATCTGTATTTTTGTTACCTGCCAGCGTTAGCATTCATTACGACTCATATTTCTTAATAATATGGAAAGATTTTTACAGTTTGCTTCTACATTGTTGTATTGTATTAAAAGTGAAAAATGACAAATACACAAATTGTTCAACTCCTGTTTTCCTCTCAAACTGGGATCATCATACCGGCTTTTCCCACACTGGTTTGATTGATGCAGATTAAGGTCTTTTCGGATAAGGACAAATATTTGCTCCGGTCATTTCCATTTTGTTTCGTTGAGAGTGGAAAGCATCACCCTGAGCCAAATCAAGCAAACGTCTGGGACTCTGAAGGAAAGCTCCCAAACTTGGCCAACGTGGCCGAAAAGATTGTGTTTCTGCACTTCCAGTAGTATGGACACTGACCAAACACTGCTTGTTTTTTTTAAAAAGCCTAAAAGATGTCTCACTTTGTTTTAGGTCCACATTTACACAGACTTAACTCTGACTAACGCAGAAACTATTAGCCCAACTGACTTTACTGTCGGCATACAGGCACTGATGTAAGCATAGTGTAGCTTCTTATGGGTCAATACACTGCAGATTCATTGGTATCAATGACAATGTTGCTTTGGTTGCACTCAAAATCTCAACATACAAATAATTGTTTTCTGAGCAATATAATAATGAAGTGACGACTTGTCCAGGGTGTACACGCCTTCCGCCCGAATGCAGCACAAATAGGCTCAAGCACCCCTGACAACCCCGGAAAAAACAAAGCGGAAGAAAATGGATGGATGGATGGATGGATAATAATAATAAAACTAATAATAATAATAACAATGGCATTAATTTTAATTAATTTATTGCCTAAGTGGTAACTGTGCCTCCGAGCAAATGGCTATGACCTGTGGCGTTCCCCAGGGCTCGATTCGGTGACCCCTGTTTTTCAACTAACTGGCAGCTTCAACGTGTCCTACCAAAACTATGCAGATAAAGATGATCAACGTATCGCTGACGGCAGGTGAACGTCGCTGCATCGAACAGATCAGTGTGGGGA
>NC_084622.1:5751416-5753916 GCF_033978795.1 Nerophis ophidion
TTTGACAGCAAAATTAAACAAGAAACTAAACACATTTATTATATTGTCATGGAAACAGTGGGTGTGGGTGTGGAGGGGCGTGGTCGACGGGTCCCCTGCGGGCGGGGCCTGCGCAGAATCCAGCTGTGAAGCGATGACAGGTGAGGAGATTTCTCAGCTGGAACGAGTTGTCTAATCACCTGTCACTTTATCAGGAGGGCCGGAGACCATGAGCGGGGTCGAAAGACCGGGCGAGACACGCGGGGAAAAAGCTGACACCGAAAAAGGCACGGAGGCCTGCGAGAAGAGACTGGCCAAAACATTTGCTGAAAAGCCCTTTAAGTTGTAATTGATGATTAAGTGTGCCGAAAGAGAAGGGGAAAAAGGAAAAATAAAACGGTGTCAAATCAGTGTGGTGGTTCCGAGTGGTCCTGAAGAACCCAGGCAGGAAAACATCCACAAGTGGGCAATACTGCAAATGTTGCTAACGATCCGATACCAAGTAAATACAGGCCTAGTTGCCATCCACTGAGACACAGCTACTTTTGAACTTACAAATTTTTCAGGAAGATAAAATGACTTTTTTAGATCCATACAACGCTTGCAACATTATATCAATAGAGTGGTACTTTGTTTTTGTTTTGTTTTTTACATTTTTTTTATTCGGTTTGCAGTCAAACAATTTACAGGAATGGTCCGAAATACATCAAATTCTCCCCCCAACAAGTAACAAAATATAATATTAATAATTGAATAAGCAAATTCTGCGATGACGGTGGCAAATTGTCCGGGGTGTACGCCGCCTACCGCCCGAGTAAAGCTGAGAAAGGCAAAAGACCCCCGCGGTAGAAAATGGATAGATGGATGGATGAATAAACAAATTAGGAAGGAATACATAATTAAGTAAATTGGAAAAAAAAAAAACAAACACCCCACTTTTTGTATCATTCGGTTTCCTACATAAGTTTTCATCGAAATCTCGCCCCAGTTTTCCTAAACTGACTCGATTATTGTAGGCCAAACTAGGCGCAAAACGAACTGAATATCCAAACAAATAATCACATGCCTTGGTGAATCAGTCAGTGTTTTTTAGTTGAATAAGTCTGTAAACCAATCCACAATGTGACCAAAGAAAGTTGCGAGTGCCAGCACTTTGATGAAGAAGGTGAGAAAGACTACTGAATTCAAGAAAGAACTCCCCTCTCCGTTGAACAGTGATTATGGTGTACCGTTAGACCGAATGTTGTGCGCTATAATGATATATATATTGTTCTAAGACATAAATATATCTATCGTACGATAGCATTCTTAATTGTTTGTATTGTATTTTTACGTCTGGGCTGTGGTTAATGTGACTGCAGCTGTTGCTACTTTGTGACAACATTTTTTGGTCCTGTGAAATAACTTTATGGTAAGAGACAGCAGAGACATGGATAATAACTATGTAAGTCTGCTGCTAGCATAGACAAGAGCACAATGGAGCCTACACTACCAAAACCCGAAGAGTGATTGGAGATGAAAAGACAGAAGATGAGCTCCTTTGTTTGGATTTGGTTTGGTTTAAAAATATCAGAAACCGACCGAACAACAGTAATCGGCAAAAAAGTGCTACAAGCGAGTCGTTAGTAGCGACTTCAACGGGTCTAATCTGTTCTGTCCCTTTAAGACACGGACATGAAGAACAGCACAGACACCATGCTAAAATGCAACAAAATACTAACGTCCATCCATTTTTTACCGCTTATTCCCAAAGAACAACACACCAAACCAATGGCTCAAGTAAAAGTAGTCAACAAAATAATTACTTGAGTAAGAGTCAATAAGTATCCTGTGAAAACAACTACTTAAGTATTGAGTAACTTGTGAGTAACTTCTGATTTGTTTAGTAGTATTTTTTTTATGGTTATGGACTACAATTAAAGGAGGAGGGATTTTTCAAATTGACTGTGTTTCGGTTTTAAAAGTGCTCCCCCTCTGGTCAACATATGACATAAGTGTGTGTTAAAAAGTAGAAGTGCTCCCCCCTCTGGCCAACATATGTAACAAGTGTGTGGAAGAAATTGAAATGTCCCACATTTGGCCAAAAGTAAAAAAAAATGAAAAATGTATGGAGACATACTTAAATAACTTGAAGTAAATAAAGAAAATTAAAAATCAATTACAAAGAAAAAATAAATAAAACAATTAACGAAAAGCTTACCTTTATTTATACTGTATGTGCATATTTTGTATATATTATTAATGTTATAAAAACAAATCTTTATATATCTAGAAAGGGGGTCCTAATGAGGTAGGGTATTTTTTTTCAGAGGTCTCAAGAAGGTAATAAAGTAATAAGTGCGTGTGTGTGTGTGTGTGTGCGCGTGTGTGTGTGTAAAAAATTTAATTTAATTTAATTTACATTTTACTTCAATATGTTTTCTCTACCTGGAAGTAAAATTCCTGTAAGCTGAAATGTGAACATTTCTACTGACACGGATGATGAAATAAATGTTACATTAAGTAATTTGAAAGTAATCAT
>NC_084622.1:5758916-5778916 GCF_033978795.1 Nerophis ophidion
AAGATCAAAAAACTAAATCTGTTAATGTTCCAGGCCTTAATTTGCCCAGGTCGGACTTAGACAATGATTGTTGTTGTGATTTAGGGGCTATATAAATAAACATTGATTGATTTATTGATTGATTGTTGTGTAAAATAATTATGCTGTACAATCTGTACGCAAACTACTCTATGTTTACTTTCTGTAGTATTGCCCTGAAAGTGAAACACAATATTCTCCTCATTTCTACCCTGCGAGGGCCACACCATTCCTGGGGAATTAACCTCAAAGTCATTACACCGGTGAGGGTCACTAGATGTGAGGCATTCGTAAGAAAACAAAACCGCAGCATCCTGGCTCCAGCGCTCGGCCTCAGGCATGCACACACGCACACGCACACACGCACACACATTCGAAGTGAGAATACCCACGCAGCCATCCAGGCGTGCTGCCCAGCCACCAGTCAGCCTGCTTAATAGGGATGGCAAATAGTCCCCCAGCCCTAAAGACACAATAACAGAACACATCAAATTCTCCGCTTTAACAGTCTGTGAGTCCAAGCAAACCAGGCTGAAGGTTCGCAGGGCTAAACACACACGCTTCATTTCAATTAGCGGACTGTTGGCACAGGGGGGGAGCGGACCGATGCCGCTGACTCGTAGCCCATAGGAATCAAACCTGTACATTCTGCTCATTCCATTGTTTTGATTCTCAGCCTATGGCTCAGTTTTTCTTGTATGAAACCTGTCCAGGATGTGTTTTTTACAGTAGTACCTGGAGAGGGGAAAATAATAGATTTTTAGATGCATCGTAATTTGGACATGGACGATTACAGAATTCGTAAACGTCAATAATTGATAATCAATTTATTTATTGGAAAGTAATGCAGACAGTTCTAAAATATGGCTGACTGCCGGGAGCCACCTCACAGAGATATCCGACCAGCTCCTTTTTTTAGGGTTCTTTTGTTCCTGTTTTGCACATATTTTCATTAATTTAATAAATCCATCCATCCATCATCTTCCGCTTATCCGAGGTGAGGTCGGGTCACGGGGGCAGCAGCCTAAGCAGGGAAGCCCAGACTTCCCTCTCCCCAGCCACTTCGTCTAACTCTTCCCGGGGGATCCCGAGGCGTTCCCAGGCCAGCCAGGGGACATAGTCTTCCCAACGTGTCCTGGGTCTTCCCCATGGCCTCCTACCGGTTGGACGTGCCGGTAATTTAATAAATGTGGGAATTAATTTAAATGTTTCTTATTATAAATGCACTGTTTTTTAAAGTTGTAAATGATAAACACTTATAGTGATAAAAAAAAACGGAAATGCAAACCTGCAATAATATACATGCATTAAAGATGCATCAAATAATCGATTTTAATCGAATAGTAGCTTCTGAATTGTAATTGTAATCAAATCGTGAGGTGCCCAAAGATTCCCATCTTGAGTAGTACCTCAATTTACAAGATTAATTGGTTCTTTGACTCAAATCACTCAACACCGACCATCGGTCCTCCCAAAACACCACAATTTTAAAATGCCTTTTAAAATTATTAATATTAGATGATAATATTGTTTGGAAAAAAATATTAGAGAATGTAGTATAAACAACAACAGTCATTTTATGACGTAATGTAATAATAATGTGCAGCATTAAATAAGGAGAGTGGACTTTAGAGGGGCTTCTCCATAAAACACACCATCTGCAGCTTATTCATATTTTCATGGATACATGTCTGACATTTAGATATTATTTTAACATTCGTGGCTAGCGTTGGTCTCAATTTTCTTCAGTATGGTGGAGACTAGCAGTGATACACTTCGCCAAATTCAATAGCTACAAACCCTTTCATGTTTTTGACGACTTATTTCTTTATTTCAGTAAATATCATCCACTTTTTCTTCTCAGATATGTCCTTAACACGCACTTCTTTACTTCCAATGCTTGGAAAACAAAGGTATGTCCCTACTTAGCTGTAGGCGGATAATTAGCGTGTAAGAATCTGGGTATTATCTTCGACCCAACTCTCTCCTTTGAGGCACACATTAAAAGCGTTACTAAAACGGCCTTCTTTCATCTCCGTAATATCGCTAAAATTCGCTCCATTCTGTCCACTAAAGACGCCGAGATCATTATCCATGCGTTTGTTACGTCTCGTCTCGATTACTGTAACGTATTATTTTCGGGTCTCCCCATGTCTAGCATTAAAAGATTACAGTTGGTACAAAATGTGGCTGCTAGACTTTTGACAAGAACAAGAAAGTTTGATCACATTACGCCTATACTGGCTCACCTGCACTGGCTTCCTGTGCACTTAAGATGTGACTTTAAGGTTTTACTACTTACGTATAAAATACTACACGGTCTAGCTCCATCCTATCTTGCCGATTGTATTGTACCATATGTCCCGGCAAGAAATCTGCGTTCAAAGGACTCCGGCTTATTAGTGATTCCCAAAGCCCAAAAAAAGTCTGCGGGCTATAGAGCGTTTTCATTTCGGGCTCCAGTACTCTGGAATGCCCTCCCGGTAACAGTTCGAGATGCCACCTCAGTAGAAGCATTTAAGTCTCACCTTAAAACTCATTTGTATACTCTAGCCTTTAAATAGACTCCCTTTTTAGACCAGTTGATCTGCCGTTTCCTTTCTTTTTCTTCTATGTCCCACTCTCCTTTGTGGAGGGAGTCCGGTCCGATCCGGTCGCCATGTACTGCTCGCCTGTGTATCGGCTGGGGACATCTCTGCGCTGCTGATCCGCCTCCGCTTGGGATGGTTTCCTGCTGGCTCCGCCTTGGACTGGACTCTCGCGACTGTGTTGGATCCACTATGGATTGAACTTTCACAGTATCATGTTAGACCCGCTCGACATCCATTGCTTTCCTCCTCTCCAAGGTTCTCATAGTCATCATTGTCACCGACGTCCCACTGGGTGTGAGTTTTCCTTGCCCTTATGTGGGCCTACCGAGGATGTCGTAGTGGATTGTGCAGCCCTTTGAGACACTAGTGATTTAGGGCTATATAAGTAAACATTGATTGATTGATTGATAATACCAGATGTTATCTTATTGGGTTCACCGTGGCATTTGCAACACCAACTCATGGTGGAGATGCTTGTCGCTCAAATTTTTGCTTGCAACTCAAATACAGCTCTTATCTCAAGACACTCTTAAGCTAGGGCACTTCTGTACTACTGTTTAAAAATGGTAAAAGTGTAACAGAAAAAACTGTGTAATGAACTACAAATTGAACCAAAATGCACGCCTTTTTGATTCTGTTATCAATTATTACAGTAGGGAAGGAACTCAAAAGGCCCCATTCCTGGGTGGATCTCAATGTAGTCTGCTTAAAAAGGTTGAAGGAAAGTGCCACTCTGCGTAGCAACTGACACTGTGGTCAAAGCAGGAATTGCCACAAAACTCATTTTAAGTCTGGAAAGATTTTATAAAATATCTATACTTTTATGGTTTTGTGACCGGAAGTGTTGGTTTGTAAGGTGCCTTGATGGTTAAAACAGCACCTTGGCAAAGGAACACCCATCCACATGACCGAAGTCAGGCCTATGCAGGCCTAACTTTTTTTTTTTTTAATTGCCACCATTCCTGGTCACGCTTGGTCGTTTCTGTCACAGCAGATCAGCGGAGTGCCACCTCCGGTCCGAGACCTCGCCGGGCTTAAACTTCATCAAGCACGAGCAGGAATAACCAATTTTAGCAGCAGCTGTGAAATGCTTTTCAATACACTGCTCGCCCGGAGCAATTTCCCCCTTGCACTTGGGCTAAGGTGGCAATATGAGCAAGCAGGATACTCGCCCCCAGGGGCATCATTATCCCAGACACAGGAAGTTGCACTACTAGTAATGGAGCTACCTGGCAGCTTTCTTATATTGAAATGGAGGCAAGGGGAGCATGGTTCATGAAAAAAATGTTGAAAACCGGATGCCATGGGGCTTTGCAGTGGGATTGTGACAAGGAGCCAGGAAAAGTGGGACAGGGTTGTTTCTTCCAAGTTCTCCAGCCTTCCACTGGATCACTTTTTGCCGCCAGTTCCCAAAACACAGGGACTCTTTTTTCTTCTGCCAATCACAAACAGATGTGCCTAAGAAGTCCAATCCCGTCGCTAGGTCTGGATTTTAGTCACACACAAGTAGACGCAGGCCCACAAAAAGTGACAAAAATAAGCGCACACACACACACACACACACACACACACAATCTTTGGCAGTGGCGGCCAGGCCGAGGCCATGTAATCACAGGGGCCCCAAAAAAGGAATGGTGGAGAAAAAATAGGCTCTGTGTTTGTCTCATTGGTCCGTTCTCTGAGGATGTAGATGACGCTGCTTTCATGTCAAGCAGACGTCCAGTCCTATAAATGCAAGCAATTAAGTAGCAGACAGGTTGGTGCACCTGTGGGAAATTTTCCAGAGTGAGAAAACACAAATGCACTCTGAGGTGGTGGCTGCTGATGAAGCACACACGCGCACACACAGAGAAACACACACATACATTAATATACATACATACAGTACATACATACATACATACATTATTTATATATATATATATATATATATATATATATATATATATATATACATATATATATATATATATATATACATATATATATATATATACATACATATATATATATATATATACATATATATATATATATATATATATATATATATATACATACATATATATATATATATACATATATATATATATATATATATATATATATATATATATATATATATATATATATGTATATATATATATATATATATATATATATACATACATATGTATATATATATATTGGGCTGCAAATTTTTGGGTGTCCCACGATTCGATTCAATATCGGTTCTTGGGGTCGCGATTCGATAATATATCGATTTTTTTGATCCAACGTGATTCTCGATTCAAAAACGATATTTTTCCAATTCAAAACGATTCTGTATTCATTCATTACATAGGATTTCAGCAGGATCTACCCCAGTCTGCTGACATGCTAGCAGAGTAGTAGATTTTTTTTAAAAGCTTTTATAATTTTAAAGGAAAATGTTTTATCAACTGATTGCAATAATGTAAATTTGTTTTAACTATTAATCAAACCAAAAATACGACTTATTTTATCTTTGTGAAAAAATTGGACACAGTGTGTTGTCAAGCTTGTAAGCCACTGTGACACTATTGTTCTTTTTTTTTATATATATATATATATAAATGTCTAATGATAATTTCAATGAGGGATTTTTAATCACTGCCATGCTGAAATTGTAACTAATATTAATACTGTTGTTGATAATAATAATTTTTGTTTCACTACTTTTGGTTTGTTCTGTGTCGTGTTTGTGTCTCATCTCAATTTGCTCTGTTTATTGCAGTTCTGGTTTTGGAATTGGATTGCATTGTTATGGTATTGATGTGTAGTGGTTTGATTGATTGATTAAAACTAAAAAGATTTTTAAAAAAATGAAAATCGATTCTGAATCGTACAACGTATTTGATTCGATTAAATTTTTTCCCACATCCCTAATATATATATATATATATATATATATATATATATATATATATATATATATATATATATATATATATATATATATATATCACAACTAAGTCCATTGACCAAAAGTGTATTTATTAAAGTTATTAAGCAATGGCACAAACATTCATGTCATTTCCAAAACAGAAAGTGCAAGATTGTCAGAGACATTTTAAGTGTCAAATAAAAATGAGCTGCCTAATAGGAAATCTAATAGTATTTGTCCTTCACTATGTGGTATGTTACTACGGACGTTATTAAATTCTCTTCATTCTCTAGTGAGTGACTTTTTAAATTATGCTACATATTAGCAGTAACGCTACTTGTTATAGCAATGCTATTGCCCCACACTTGACAAATTACGGTTGTCTGTTCGACATATTCCCACTTGAAGCCGAACCACCGCCAGACGATGGACCCCTTGCTGTTTTTATTGGGAATTAAGTCTTCCTTCAATTGTTACCAGATTCGCACCTTCTGTCTCTCGTAAGGCTACGTTGGCATCACAGCTAACGTTACCCAGTCTGCTACCTCTCTAATGGGCGAGGGCGTATACGTATGTGACGTATGACGTGACGTGTGTAAGTTTGTGTGCCTGCTTGTCTGTGAGGAGAGACAGGAAAGAGTGAGAAAAGCCTGTAGTGTAATGCCCGCAGCTAAAAGCAACTGCAGGAGAACGTATACTCGAATATTACGATATAGTCATTTTCTATATTGCACAGAGACAAACCCGCGATATATCGTATATATCGCCCAGCCATGATTTCATTTTCCAGCATGATCTGGCACCTGTCCACAGTGCCAAAACCAGCAGTAACTGGTGTACTGACCATGGCATTACTGTCCTCCATTGGTCTGCCAACTCCCCAGACCTGAACCTCAGAGAATTTGTGGGTTATTGTGAAGAAGAAGCTGAAAGACACCAGGCCCAAGAATGCAAATGATTTTCCGGCCGCTATTGAAGCATCCTGGGGATCCATAACACCTCAGCAATGCCACAGGCCGATTGTCTCCATGCCACGCCGTATTGATGCAGTAATCCGTGCAAAATGATTCCCAACCAAGTACTGAGTGCATTAATTGACATTTTCAGATGTTTGATTTTGTTTTGCTGTTATAAATCTTTATATATATATATATATATATATATATATATATATATATATATATATATATATATATATATATATATATATATTTATATCCATCCATCCATTTTCTACCGCTTATTCCCTTTTTGGGGTCGCGGGGGGCGCTGGCGCCTATTTCAGCTACAATCGGGCGGAAGGCGGGGTACACCCTGGACAAGTTGCCACCTCATCGCAGGGCCAACACAGATAGACAGACAACATTCACACTCACATTCACACACTAGGGCCAATTTAGTGTTGCCAATCAACCTATCCCCAGGTGCATGTCTTTGGAGGTGGGAGGAAGCCGGAGGAGTACCCGGAGGGAACCCACGCATTCACGGGGAGAACATGCAAACCCCACACAGAAGGATCCGAGCCTGGGATTGAACCCAGGACTGCAGGACCTTCGTATTGTGAGGCAGACGCACTAACCCCTTCATATATATATATATATATATATATATATATATATATATATATATATATATATATATATATATATATATATATATATATATATATATATATATATATATATATATATATATATATATATATATATATATATATATATATATAGACACACATGTATATACACACACACACACACACACACACACACACACACGTATATATATATATATATATATATATATATATATATATATATATATATATATATATATATCTTTACATACATATATACATCTATATACATCTATATATATATCTATATACAGATATATATTTGTATGTACATGCGTACAGATATATACATCTGATTAGGGAATTATCAGTACACGTTTTGAATCTGCCTAGCCTCTTTTCTCATCCTCTCTCTGGAGTATTGGATCCACCTCCGGCCACGCTATCAGCTCATACCATCTGTTACCCCGCGAGCCAGAGTAAAATTGAGCCACTCGGACGTCGTCTGCCATCGATTGCAGTCACATTAGTTTTTGTCAGTCGACATGTCACAATTTGAAATCACACCATGGAATCTGTGTGACCGGTTGTGCTATGTACTGTACGGTGCCAATTCCAGGTACTTTTGGGTGTGTTCATGTGTTGATAAATATTTGTTTAATAATACAATCTAATTTTCTAATTCAACATTCAACAATGGCCTGACTATGATAATGATGCTGTCCAGATTTTCCACTTGTTTCCTTCTACTTCTCAGTCTCAATTGCAAGTATTATACTTTGCACGAACAGGGTCTCCCCTACATATAACCGCCATGGCAAGATAAATGCCGCCATACTTTCAAAATAATGTTTTTATTTTTTATTTTACACAAATGTCTTTTATTTTCTTTACATAAAACTAATTTATTTAATGTATTTTATGAATGGATGTATTGTATATCGGGGCTCCCCATCCTTTTTTCGACCAGGGACCGGTTTAATGTATGCATTATTTTCTACGTGTGCAAGATAAAAACAGCAAAAAAATTAGCATGAAAAATTATTCTAATCTAGCACACTCACATTGTATATGTCCATGAATGTGTATTGTCCCATGTAGTATAACAAAGGAGTTGTAATATACATCTACCGATATTATCAATCTCATTGGTGTGTTTATTAATGTACTATAACAAATGAGTTGTAATATACATCTATTAATAATCTTATTGGTGTGTTTATTAATGTACTATAACACAGGAGTTGTAATATGTGTTTAGAGGAATAGGTCTAAGTTAAGTCGGAGAAAATGCAGGGTTTGCTGCTAGCGGGGTGTATAAAATAGTCAGGAAGTCTCATGGATACAAAGGATTCTGGGTATTTTTTGTGTTGAGTTTATGTTGTGTTATTGGGAGGATGTTCTCCCAAAATGTGTTTGTCAATCTTGTGTGGCTTTACAGCGTGGCGCATATTACTAAGAGTGTTAAAATTGTTTATATCACAACCATTAGTGTACTCTGTGTCACCCAGTATGCCTTGCAGTCGTGTGCGTGTTGCTGCGGAAGCCACACACAACATGATGCTGGACTGACAAGCAGATCGTACATGCTGTAGAAGGCGACAAAGTCAATGGCTTCAAAGCACGCCCAAATACTTATTATCTGGGTGACTGCCGGCAGTCATTCTAGAGAATATTAGCGTCTCCTATTGTCTTCTTCGCTTTGTGACACGGGTCTTAAATGGCTCTTTGAATGGCAAAGGATACCGATCCCAGAACCATGTATACCAAATATTTCCGGATGGTTCAACCGCCACCCGCCCGGATCTAATTAAAATCTATTTTTTCGTCATGTCACCCGCCCGACCCACGGTTTATCCGCGGACGAGACCGCAAACCGCGCATCTCTAGTGTCTATGTTTAATCAGAGTGGACTGCTGTTTCCTCGCTTCCCTGCTCCCTATAAGTTTATTGTAGATACATGAATACACTAGCAGTTGGTGTCCTAATGGCAGCAGACCTTGTACACTAAGTGTTGTTTTATTATGTTTGTTGGCTCTCAAAGTCTGTGGTGAGTAATCAGTGATGCAGAAAAACAAAACAAAACGTTGTAAAGAATTATTGAAATTAATCCACCGGGTTCAAGTGAGTGTGATTGTTGTCTGTCTATCTGTGTTGGCCCTGCGATGAGATGGCGACTTGTCCAGGGTGTACCCCGCCTTCCGCCCGATTGTAGCTGAGATAGGCGCCAGCCCCCCCCCGCGACCCCGAACGGGAATAAGCGGCAGAAAATGGATGGATGGATCCACTGCGTATGCTTAAAATGATCCAAATACGTAAATATGAAATGTTATTCTACAGGCAGAATCGAACGGCATGTATTTCATATTTACAATACATTAAAACATTTCTCTTTCTCTCTTCATTTTTTTCACAAGGATTGTGAACGATAGGCAACATTCCAAAAAAGGTGCAGTTCTCCTTCAAATCCTCACAATCTCGGGTGAAGAAAAAATTGTGTAGAAAACCAACCATTTCAAAGAGAGGCATCGCAACATTCGACTAGATGAACTTATGTTGGATAATTACGAATCTATTTATCAGTGCTTACATGACATATGATCGAAATATGAGCATACACAATATCATTTTTGACCCTGAATTATTGGAGCACGTCCTAATATGTCTGGCACTTTAAACGTCCGTCTGTGCGTGCTGTATTTATCCGTAAGAGTACACTGCAATAATTATAGTAGATATTTTAAGTCGATGAGATTGAAAAGTAGTTCTAACTTTCCACATTAAGAACACTACAGGTGTTGAAATGTCACCGATTTGGGAAAAATAATAGGAATGGAGTTTTTGGTAAGACAATATTAAATGTAAAAATATCTCGTAAAAAAATGTACTGTAACTTCCTCAGTACTCAAGTAGAGAAAAGAGGTTGGTATCAAATTAAATATATTTTGTTCTTTTATCCAATTACATTACGGACAAAATCTTAAAATGTTCTATTATACCTTTTTGTATGTATGTATGTATGTATGTATGTATGTATATCAGTCATAGAAGTTCAAATTAAAACCATTTTTGCTGTCAAAGTTAGGAATGTGTAACATTCTACACAAAAATGCAAAATGGTTCATCCCAGCATTGTTCACTCAACACAGATGTCACAAAGTCATCAAAGCTCACTTTTAAGCATTCACACAGTGCCAACATTTGGGAAGAAAGGTAAATATATGATGCATACAAAATTTAGTTATTAATCATAAAAAATGATCGCATAAATCATGAGCAACACAGATTAATCACGTCATTTATTTTGACCGTACAAGCTCTTTTACCCTAACCACCATACCAGGGGTAGGGAACTTATGGCTCTCGAGCCAGATATGGCTCTTTTGATGACTGCATTTGGCAGTCAGATAATTCTTAGCTGACATTGCGTTACACAATAAGTAATGATGAATTCTGCTGGTAATCACAGTGTTAAAAATAACGTTCAAAATACAAAACCTTCTCATGCATTTTAATACATCCATCTGTTTTCTACTGCACGTGTTAAAGAAGTTGCATTAATGGTAAGAAGTATTTTATTTATACTTGGTTAGCTTCAGAATAAATATGTTATTAAAAAGAATAAGAGACTTATTATACTCTAAAAATGTTGGTCTTGCACGCATTTAGTTGTATTCTCACAGAAATACATTTTAAAATATTTGGCTTTAATGGCTCTCTTAGCTAAAAAGGTTCCCGACCCCTGCGCTATACGGTCAGTGATTGATTCAATGCAGACTTCCGAACAAAAATAAGTAAGGAGACGCCGACTGGTGTGCCTGAAATAAATGGCATGCATTTGTGTAAAACGTGTAAAAACATTTCTGGATAACACAAACTGCATTTGACAAATATTGTGGTCTTTTCTTCTTCAAATCATGATTAATCAAAATTCCAAAATGTGATTAACCTGATTAAAAAAATAATAGCCATAAAATGTATGTATTGTATATAAAATTCACATTAGAGATGCGCGGTTTGCGGTCACAACCGCGGAGTCCGCGGATAAACCACGGGTCGGGCGGGTGACATGACGAAAACATTTATTTTAAATAGATTCGGGCGGGTGATGGTTGAACCAATTCGGAAATATATAAATAAATGATAAATGGGTTGTACTTGTATAGCGCTTTTCTACCTTCAAGGTACTCAAAGCGCTTTGACACTACTTCCACATTTACCCATTCACACACACATTCACACACTGATGGAGGGAGCTGCCATGCAAGGCGCCAACCAGCACCCATCAGGAGCAAGGGTAAAGTGTCTTGCTCAGGACACAACGGACGTGACGAGGTTGGTACTAGGTGGGATTTGAACCAGGGACCCTCGGGTTGCGCACGGCAACTCTCCCATTATATATATTGTAATAATCCCAGGAATGTAGGCTCAACCACACAACAGCTCTCATGTCTCTAACGCTTTTCACGGGACAACTCGAACTCTCACTTCCTGTAGTCAACGTCACTTCCCTATCCCTCCCGGAAGTCCCGCCCCCCAGCCAAAGTCATTGGCTAACACCCCGTAGCCAGCCGCTACATTATACATAGTTAAATGTTATGTTGAAGAGGTTCATTTAGCCTACTGACGTGTATTTATAAATGGTTGATTTATACAGGCTAGTAGGTAAAGTGTTGTACCTGACAACTCTTGATGGTACAATCCATATATCACGTCACAGACACCGTCACGCTAACATCACGTGACACCTCTGAGGAAGGCTGCAGAAGCAATGTAGCCCAAACTTGTCAGGTACAACACTTTACCTTACTAGCCTATAGAAATCAACCATTTATAAATAGTTAAATGTTGTTACCCACATACGAAAAACGAGCAGCACTCTTTGAAACAGTATGTGGGCATTCTTTTATTTTGAAGTGTCTCGTTTGGTCTGTCGACGGATGTAAGGAAGCTACTTCCAGGTATGGCCAACGACTGGAGGTATTTGTCATTCGATGGTATTTTACTTGGTAAAATGTTTGATCCACATGCTGTGCATGTTATTATTTTTACGTTTGTAACGTGCTTAATTTATTACAGTTTTCACGGTGAATTTGAAGGGAAAGGAAGCCTTCAAATAAATCAGTTCAAGAAAGCCATCGTGTCTGTGCTATTTGGAGGGAGTTAAACTTTCTAACCTGACTAATGCCTTGCATCGTCTATATTAGATATATAACAACGGGCGGGTGGCGGGCGGGTGTGGCTTTAATGAAATGTTGGTTCGGGTGGATGGGGGGTGGATGACGACTTTTGTGATGCGGTTTCGGATCATATAATTGCCTATCCGCGCATCTCTAGTTCACAAATAAAAGGCAAAACATGCCATGGGGACTGTGAGACAGACAAAGTTTTGTTGAAAATACACACATTTTTTTCAAATCTACCATCAAAAAATCTTGACTACTTATTTCTTTGAAAGGGGATATTTAAAAAAAAAAATCAGTGAGAGATCCAATTATGTTTTTTCTCCAACTGAATATGAGCTCTCCGAGTGAGAATCCATGGAAAAGCCTTTCACATCAGTCCTGCCTAAATGGGTCCATGCAGGTCTACACCCTCTCATCCGTCCAAAGCATTGACCAGGGCTCTTATCTCCACTCTGATCCCTGGTTATTTCAGGCACATAGGGATTGCTGTAATGATCTATTGACCTGATCTATTGATCTATACAGTACAGTCGGCCACAATGGAGCATTTCCTATAGAGGGGAGGGGGGGGGGGGGGGGGGGGGGCTCACCAACGGCTGCTCTTTAGCTGGCTGTGTTGCACCACAGTGACCACTCCTAATGTGCATCTGGCTGCTAAGTGCTTACTGTATTTGTGCTGTAACATCTCTGCTATGAGCATTGAAGTGCAACCTAATATGCTAGTAGTACACATTCATATTAAATAGGCTTTACATGTTTGGAATAATGAGGTCCATGCATGTAAGTGGGAGCCCTTCAGAACAGATGGAGTATTCTCCTCCAGGCAGCGGGTGCCCACAAAGTCCTGGGGGGGGGGGGGGGGGGGTATTGGGGGGTGTTATGTGCACCACTCCACCGCCCATTTCCGTATGGCGAATACACTTCTGTGCTTTTCAGCTGCTAAGACACTTAAAAAGGCTTCTTGTAGAAGAAAATGGGGGATATGGGGCTGAAAAACCTATACTAAAAATTGTAATCAAGTTTAAAGGGATTAACTGTTCTTATATCATTCTCAATGGGACAGGAAACTCTCTCTCTGAATGTTATGATGCCAGTGTTGGAATAATGCTGCCCGGAGGGGTTAAAGGAGAACTGCACTTTTTTGGAATGTTGGCTATTGTTCACAAATATTATGAGAGAGAAGAACACACATATATTTTATTTTTGAGGATTTTTAAAGATAATTAAAAAAACGCTTGGAAGATGCGGCTAATGGGAATGCCCATTGCAGCCTTCAAAGTCTCTAAAACAACTTCAAAACTATCCATGAATGTTTTATATACACAGTACAAGTATATGAAAAATTTAGTTACTGACACCTTCATAACAATATGTAATGTTTTATATACACGATGCAAGTATAAATATGATGTAGTGGCGGGCCGTGCGTTTCCCACCTAGGCCTTCAGTGATGTCCGACTTCAAAATACCATAATTGATGTCACCACATGACCATTGCTGGAGAAATGCTATACAAGAACCCATTTACACACAACTGGGCATTGTACGAAACGGGTTATTTTCTGGCCGGTAAGTCTGGAACTTTTCAGCCGAGCTATACCGAAATAATGGAGTGCTTGCCCAAATCAACTGGAAACATCCCCGGCAAGCTGGACCAAACGGATTACTGTCCATCATGGGAATCACTAAACTATTGATCGTGATGCATGCAGAACACCATGGTACACTACAGTACATACACTGCCTGGCTAGCAGTGTACAAACAAAACATGAAATAATACTTTACAGATACTGTAATATGATTGTTCATGTGTTTCCACTCAGTACAAACTGGTGTTCTATCACAGTTTTGTGCATTACAAACTCAAACATGTTTTGTGCTGATGTTGAAGCTAGTTTATCTCTTGCTGTAGCTAATACCATAGCATGCCAATGTGTTAGTTAGCTAGAAAAATAGTTCCTCTGTGTTTACTCTTACAATAGATAGATAGATAGATAGATAGATAGATAGATAGATAGATAGATAGATAGATAGATGGATAGTACTTTATTGATTCCTTCAGGAGAGTTCCTTTAGGAAAATTAAAATTCCAGGAGCAGTGTACAGAGTTGAGATCAATCTAAATAAAAGTAAAAAGTAAATAATGGGGGTTTAAATGGAAACAAAATAGAAAAATATTACAATAAGAATAAAAACTAAAAAGCAACAATGGGGAATAACAATATAACAGTAAAATAAGAATATAACAAGACAAAGTAGGCAGTAGTGACCATGTTATGAAAACGTATTGCACTGTTATTGTTTTGCATCCCCTGTCATCCTAGTACCCCCCACCCCCCGCCCCAGAGAGGAGTTGTACAGTCTAATGGCGTGTGGGACAAAGGAGTTTTTGAGTCTATTAGTCCTGCACTTGGGATGAAGTAGTCTAGCACTGAACAGGCTCCTCTGGCTACTGATAACGCTATGCAGAGGGTGACTGGCATCATCCATGATGCTCACTAGTTTGTCAACAGTCCTCTTCTCTGCCACCGTCACCAGTGTGTCCAGTTTCATTCCGATTGTAGAACCGGCCCGCCTGATCAGTTTCTCAAGTCTGGAGCTGTCCTTCTTAGATGTACTGCCCCCCCAGCACACTACCATGTAGAACAGAACACTGGCAACCACAGACTGGTAGTACATCCACAGGAGTTTTTTGCAGATGTTGAAGGAGTGCAGTCTCCTGAGGAAGTACAGCCTGCTCTGTCCTTTCTTGTACTGATGGTCCGTGTTAACAGTCCAGTCCAGCTTATTGTCCACCCAAACCCCGAGGTACTTGAATGAGTCCACAGTCTGTACCTCAACTCCCTCGATCACAATAGGTTGTGACTGTGGACTCGACCTCCCAAAGTCAATGACCAGCTCCTTGGTCTTTGATGGATTGAGCTGCAAGAGGTTCGTGTGGCACCAGACAACAAAGTCCCTCACCAGATTCCGAAACTCCTCCTCTCTGCCGTCCCTGATGCACCCGACGATGGCTGTGTCATCCGTGTACTTCTGGATGTGACACAGCTCTGAGTTGTAGCAGAAGTCAGCGGTGTACAGGGTGAAGAGAAGAGGGGCTAGCACCCACACAATAACAATGTTCCTACAGTTTGGTTATTATACAGGTTACAGAACATAAATTAAGTTATGTTGATGGTTTTTAAAGGTCGAACTGAATGCTCCCATTAGCTGCAATGCTAGCCACCTAGAATGAGACCATTTTTATAAGTTAGAATGCCAAAAGAAAAAGAAAAGTCTTCTTGTCTCTCATAATGATTGTGAACGATAGGCACAATTCCATAAAAAAATGCAGTTTCCCCTTTAAGTTAAGCCCAGTCTTGACTATTGAATAGCTCATTGGTATGTGTAAAAAAACAAATTATTAATAGACAATGTGTACGTGTGTGTGCAAAACAGTTGGCGTTGTTGTGACATGCTTTCTTTTCAAGGGTGAGACATGAGGGACTTTCTTCAATTAACTCAGCCAAGGAGGTTTTGTTTTTGCACATGTCTCCTGGCGTTAAAGTGTATTACACTATGCGCAGGCAAACACACCTCAGGAAAGGTTACATCGGAGAACAACACCTTCACACTTTGTTTAAAAATGAGTCGTACTTCTTCTCCATGTCTGTGACTTAAAGTGTATTTTAAATACTGCTGTTTGCCTTTTATTTAATTAATCAGATTAATCCTAATCTTGATCATGATTTATTGTCTGCAAACATCATTTACATAAAATTAAAAAAAAAAGACCAAATGTACTGTCTGAATTTTATCCATTTTCTACCGCTTATTCCCTTAAGGGTCACGGAGGGCGCTGGTGCCTATCTCAGCTACAATCTGGCGGAAGGCGGGGTACACCCTGGACAAGTCGCCAGCTCATCACAGGGCCAACACAGATAGACAGACAACATTCACACTCACATTCACACACTAGGGACAATTTAGTGTTGCAAATCAACCTATCCCCAGGTGCATGTCTTTGGAAGTGGGAGGAAGCCGGAGTACCCGGAGGGAACCCACGCATTCACCGGGAGGACATGCAAACTCCACACAGAAATATCCCAAAGCCCGGGATTGAACCCTGACTACTCAGGACCTTCGTATTGTGAGGCGGACGCACTAACCCCTCTTCCACCGTGTCTGAATTTTAAACAAATATAAATTGACTGATTAAGCAGCTATGATTATCTCATTAAATTTGACAGCACTCATTTTAATCAGTTTAATTAACCCTTTTCTGTTCCCCACATCAACATCTTAATTTTTTTTTTAATGCTTTATGGTGTCCAAAGTCTTGTAACTCATTTCGCATTAAACTGACCCTCAGCCGGCGCACGCGCAAGATTTAACATGAGTATCTGGAGTCAGAATTTTCACGTTGCCCACCACTCGGTGCAATAAAAGCTGAAATACAGGACGTAATCCGAAAAGAAGATATATATGATATGTACAGTTGTCCCTTTCCACATCGCTCTTCAAATATTGCGACTTCACTACATCAGATTAAAACAAAAAGTAAACATATTTTACACATTTTTGGTCTTATTTATTTATTACAGTGGAATTTGTGTCTTCACCAAGCTAGACTTCCGTTTATGGGTTAATGTTGAACAGCGCCAGACGGCTAATCTTGGCCCTGCTCAACCTTTAGCACGACAATCAAGTTGACCACATTTTTTGTACACTTTTTTGCTCCGGTACTCCGGCTTCCTCCCACCTCCAAAGACACGCAATTGGGGATAGGTTGATTAGCAACACGAAAGTGGCCCTAGTGTGTGAATGCGAGTGTGAATGTTGTCTGTCTATCCGTGTTGGCCCTGCGATGACATGGCGACTTGTCCAGGGTGTACCCCGCCTTCCACCTGAATGCAGCTGAGATTGGCTCCAGCACTCCCCGCGACCCCGAAATGGACAAACGGCAGAAAATGGATGGATGGATGGATAATTGATGCACTATATCGTCAACGCATGTCTCACTAATAACACCTCTCCACATTGGGGAGATTTTGGAGAAAGCGATTTCAAAAGACGAGACGTGCGATTTACCGGTACCAGTGCGCCACTTGATGCTAACAAGACTGCTATCAACAGCTGTCCGGGCAATGCTAAGTGGAGATGAACACTGTTGATTGAAGTATGCACTTCAACTTCAACATCAAAAAGCAGCTCCACATGACACTGGTGAGACTTGTGGACTGACAACACAGGACACACAATGCTAACAACACAGCTATTGGCCGCTTTGATACAACTGCCCGGTTTTCCACAAAAAAATTGCACCTTGGTTTAGCATAAGAAAGCTCAGTTCTCAGTACGATAGAAGGTAACGATGGCAATCGCGATAAAACTCCCAATAGTTAGTATTAACATTTTAAAATTTCATTTAATTTAAAACTCTCCCCACGGGAGTTTCTCTTGTATGAGCTTAAAAAGCAAATGATTTTGAGTAACGGGACTTTTGCCTTCCTGTAACATGTAACCTGGGGATAGGTTGATTGGCAACACTAAATTGGCCCTAGTGTGTGAATGTGAGTGTGAATGTTGTCTGTCTATCTGTGTTGGCCCTGCGATGAGGTGGTGACTTGTCCAGGGTGTACCCCGCCTTCCGCCCGACTGTAACTGAGATAGGCGCCAGCGCCCCCCGCGACCCCGAAAGGGAATAAGCGGTGGAAAATGGATGGATGGATGGATGGTAACACAATCCTTTGTGATTGTGTTGCCAACAGTCCACAGTGTAAGCTGTAAGTATATATTTATTGTTTATGCAAGTAAACATAATTGATTGACCATTGAAATATGTGTCCTATAACCTTCATTTCCCTCTGATTAAATAATGGGGAGTGGTACAGAGCCCAGGTTTTTGGGAGTCCCCCAACAAACACATTGTTAGCATATCTGCCAGGATTTAAAATAGTACCAGAGTCAATGTCCAAAAGCCACAAAGTGGCACCCAGGATTTAAAATAGTACCAGAGTCAATGTCCAAAAGCCACAAAGTGGCACTCAACCCAACAGCTAGAGGACCCATTCCAAATTCTGGGGACATTTTTGTAGCTATTTTTTGATTATTTTCTTTGAGGAAATGTGTGTGAAATGTGTTTTTGACAAAAACAACAGGACTTACTGCATGGTAGCAGAGAGAAAAAGAACGTATTTATTTAGTAATTTGTGTGCACTGACCATTCAAAGTGTTCTCACCGGCAGGAAGGTGGAGATGGGCGGGGTCAAGGTCCAGCAGGCTGTGTCTCTTTGAGGAGGTGGGCGGAGCACTCGGTAGAGGGGCGTCTTTATAAAACTGTCAGGCGGAGAAGGAAGAGGGTGTTAGAGCGGCAAATGGGAAAGCACAGCTGGATGTAAATCACATAATCCTTCTCGACTGGGGGGCAGTGGTGCATTGATTGGCTTCTTTAAATTCACTAATACAGATCATTCTGTCTGTTTAGCTCATTAGCATGTAGAGCAAAAATATGCACTGGCTGGCAGCTTAAAACAAAACATGCTTTATAAAATCGCATAAGGGCGTGATTACACAAAACAACATTGTATTGAGCCATAAAACTCTTAAGTAGCAGTAGCATTAAAAAAAAATGTCCTGGCTAATGCACGTTGCAAATATCACACAGCTGTATGCATGATCTGATAGGCTCCTTTCTAAAGGTCAGTGTTTGCCAAGCGCCCTCATAAAAAACGACAAAAACATTGATTTACAACACTGCAGACATCAAATTCCTTTTCAATTGATTTTGGCGGCTCATGATAAATATATCACCAAGCCTGTGTGGGGGCTCAGACTCTCTCTTCATCCTCTGTCGGATAAGTAATATTCAAGTACGGCAAAACCAGCAAATTTCAGACGCTGGTTGAATTCAAAGTGATTTTCACACTGAATACAAATCAGATGAAGCAAAACGAAAGGACAGTGTACCACTGATTCTGTCCCCGGGTGGCCTTTTACAGGTATGGCTTCATGAAGTGGTGTTAAGTATTTATGATAGCATCTGCTTGGTAACGTCAATTTGTGAATCTTTACTTGTATTTCGTCCAAAGCTCTGTTCATTTTGGCCTATTTATTTTGGAAGAAATACATGAGCTCTCCGCTGTCTTTAAGAACCTTTTGCAAAAAAAGCTTGTCAAATATTATCTCTATGACAGCACTTGATTTTTTTTAAGATTCTGCTGCAAAACAGTTTTTGAATCGAATTCGCAGGCCACCAGTTGAATAGCCCAAATAATGAAAAATAAAAGGGAGGGCCTAAAATGGAACCTCGGGGAACACCACTAGTATAACCAAAGAAGTTGAATAAAGGACTTCTGACTACATCTGAATGTTGTCTGTCTATCTGTGTTGGCCCTGCGATGAGGTGGCGACTTGTCCAGGGTGTACTCCGCCTACCGCCCGAATGCAGCTGAGATAGGCTCCAGCAACCCCCCGCGACCCCAAAAGGGAGAAGCGGTAGAAAATGGATGGATGGATGGACGACTGCATCTGAAGTAAACAAGCTACACCTTAGTTACATAAATCACATTACAAAAATATGTCTAACTTACTTAAAGAAGAGTACTTAAAGGGGTGCCCTGAGGAACACCTTAGTTATGTAAATCGCACGTTTGGTTCTACAAAACTCAAGACTAGTGAAGTTTGCACGTTGTGCAAACAAAAACACAATAAAATGATTTGCAAATCCTTTTTAACCAATATTTAA